>NC_133788.1:24154225-24185386 GCF_003597395.2 Chelonoidis abingdonii
CTTTTATCCAGCCAGTAAAACAGAAGGTTTATTGGACAGCAGGAACACAGGTTACAGCAGAGCTTGCAGGCACAGTCCGGACCCCTCCACTGAGTCCTTCTGGGGGTTCAGGGTGCTTGGATCCCAGCTAGGATCCCCTGAATTCCTCCCCATAGCCCAAACCCAAACTGTCCTGCCTCTCCTCCTCCAGCCGAAGACCAAACCCTTTTCCTTCTCCTCCGCCCAGCAGCTCCCCCTCCCCCCTGCCGGCTCACATTACAACCTGACTACCTGTCCCTCACCTACAGACATCCCCTGCTTTCCCGTTCCCCACACAGACAGCCCCTACTCCATCACACTCGGTAATCTGAGTTTCACTATGGTTGAATGCAAAGTCCTACATCTAAGCACAGGCCGTCTTCACAGGCTGAGGACTCTCTCCTGGGAAGCAGGAACAGACGTGGGAGTCGCACTGGACAGGTGCTGAACATCAGCTCCCAATGCAACACCGTAGCCAAAAAGGCTAACGTGATCCTTGGAAGCACATACACGGGATCTGAAGGAGCAGGGAGCTTATTTTACCTCTGTGTTTGGCACTGCTGCAACCACTGCTGGAATCCTGAGTTCAGTTCAAGTGCCCACAGTTCAAGGAGGACGTTGATAAATTGGAGAGGGGTCAGAGAAGAGCCATGAGAAGGTTAAAGGATTAGAAAACCTGCCTTATAGTATAGACTCAAGGAGCTCAATCTTTTAACTTGGAGAGAAGGTTCAGGGTGACGATTATTGTCTGTGAGTACCCACATAGGGAACAAACATCGATTATGGGCTCTGCAATCCGGCAGAGAAAGGTCTAACCCGAGCCAACGACTGGACATTGAAGCCAGACACGTTTAGACTAGAATAAGGTGTAAGATTTTAGCAGTGAGGGTGATTAGTCACTGGAACCATTTCCCAAGAGGCTTGGGGGATTCGCCAACCCTGGCCGTTTTCAGATCAAGACTGGCAGTTTTTCTGAAGGACACACTAATGAATTCAAGACAATCTCTGCTCTGGATTGTGCAGGAGGTCAGACTATACCACCAGTGTTCCCTTCTTGCTTTATAATCGATCAATCCATTTCCCCCATGGGGACATAACCTGGTTTAAGCAGAGTTTGGAGACCCTGGCAGACCAGAAACTTTGAGGGAGATAACAAGGGAAACCTTTGAAGAGCGGGGGGAGGAAGAGGGAAGCAGGGGTGTAGGCTGCTCCCCCAAAGCCCAGCAGTGGGGTGTCTGGATAAGCTGGCCCTACCTGGCTATGGACACAGAGTCGTGCTGTGATAACAGCCCTCTGTGGCGCTCCTCCGAGCTGGGGTGCTGTACCAATGAGTTGTTTGGTGCTGCTGGTCATGGCTCCTGCAGGGGAGTCTCACAGGGCCGCGCAATCCAGGCTGGGCATTCGCAGGGCACTGTGCCCAGCAGAGCGGGAGAATCATAGCATCCGCTGGATGAGCGGCTCATGGCCTGCGCCCTGGAGGGGATGCACGCAGACTGATGGGGGAATGGTGCAGGCAGCCCCCTACAGCCCTGTGGTGGCTGAGAGCTCAGCGGGGCCCATGCATTGCTCCATGGCCCAGTGCCCTGTGCTGGATGCTGCCTGCCTCCTGCACTGGTTTGTTTGGGCTCCTTGTCAGCCACCATGATCAGCATTCAGTGCTTGTGTTCACACTGTCTCCTTCGATCCACACAGATGGCTCCAACGCCCCCAGCCCACATGCACCCTGCTACCACCACAGCCCGAGGCTCAGGGCACAGGGGTCCTCGCAGAGTGTTCGAGCTGAGTCTGCTCAAAGGGAGCCTGGGACCCAGCCCTCTCCATCACATCCAGCCCAAAAAGCGCCGTGGCTGAGGGTGACCTCCCCTGTCTGCCGATCCCGGCACACTAGCCCCATCCAGCCCCCAGACAGCAGCACGGCTCACATACCCCTAGCACCCACCCCTCATGACTCTGCACCAGTTCCCAGACCCCTTATGGGGCTGACCCTCGCTGTTCACCCCAAAGAGCACAGCTGTGGGCCACAGCACACGCCCTCCTGAGGGCTCCATGCTCCCGGCTCCTTTCCCTCTTTTGCTCTGCAAGCTGCTCCCAGCCCACCCCAGTAGCAGCTCCCACCTCACTGAGAATCCCAAACTCTGCTCCACACCGTCACAGGAGAGAGCCCGTGGGGGCCCGAGGGGCCCCCTGCTGCCACGCTGGGAGCAGCCCCATGGGCTCAGCCCTGGCAAGGTGAGTGCTGGGGGCAGGAACATATGGGAGGTGCTAGATGCTGGTCACAAACAGGGACAGGGAATGCCCCCTGCTTACCTGCTGGGGGAGAGACAAAGGGGCTTTTCGAGGGGCTTGGAGCCCCAGCAATAGAAAGGATGTGGATAAAAAGTATCTGAGGACTCCCCATCCCTCACAGCATGGCTGGGGAGCAGATAGACAGGGGCCTCGGGCTCCTCTTGCTGGTGCATTTGTAGTGACTACGGGTGCTCGGCAGCTCCTGTCACTAATGCAGCCAGACGCAGTGAGATTCCTTTAACAGATGTAAGCTCCACAACAGAGATAAACCTGAAACAAAGACATGGGGCGCGCAAGCGGTGATGGAAGAAACGGCCCTGGGATCCCAGCAGAACTGGAGCACTTCCCTGAATGTAACCCTTGTCTTCAAGGCATGGAGAGCGAGCCAGCCTGCACGCTGCCAGCTCTCGCAGTCTCTGGGCATGCACCTGCTTAGCAATTATCTGAAGTGCTACCTCTGTGCACAGCGGAGTGGGAGCTTTCCAGAGCCCCTCCCCTGCCAAGGACAGAGCAAGAGGCTCCCCACAGGGGGTGGGAAGGCAGAGCCCACTTGGGGGCGAAGGGGGTTTGTTAAACAGCATGTTTGTGTCCCTCCTTCAGGCGACTTTCATGAACAAGAGCACGACCCAGACCCCAAGCCCACAAGGGCGGCAATGTCCAAAGCCACCCAGAAAGTCCGTGTTAACGAAAGAACCAGGCCTCGTGACTCCTGGCCCTTTGCTCAGTGCAAGGCCCAGCTAACCACATGCCCAGCCAGCCAGCTGGCAGCCCCAGGATGCCCCCTCCGAGTACACGCCACGCTAGGGCCTTGACTCAGTCCAGACTCCAAGAGGAAGGGCATCCCCTGCGCTAGCCAGGCTCCCCAGCCAAGCCCTGCGTTGTCAGCTTTCAAGCCTGAGAAGAGGTGGCTACAAGCCACAATCGTCCTGCCACTGTCACCTCCCCTGGCTTAGGCCACACCTACATTGCAGCCTGTATTGGCAAAACCAATGTCGCTCAGGGGCGGGAATGGTCTGACCCCCTGCACCTGAGCGACAGAAGTCACAAACTGTCTGGCCATTGGCTGGGCCCAGGAAGCCAGCGACAGTCACATCTGATCCTCTAGGGATCCCGGCAAAGATCAACACCTTCCCACCCCCCATCCCTGGTTAGATATGCAGTTCACAGGGAAACTGAGGCACGCACAATAATCATACAAAACATTAAGAAAACTCCCCAATTTGTCATGCCCTCCGCCTTCGAATCTGAACTGAGCGGAGTTCCTTCAGCTAATGGCCTGGGGAAGTGCAGGTCCTACTCTCCGTAACATCTGCAATCCCATGAACCACCTCCATCTCCCAATTCTCGAGGGTCAGACTCCACTGCAGGAGCCCCGCTCTTTGGTATAGCCCGTCAGAGAAGAGTGGTAGGTATACACAGTAAAGTGCCTCCCAAATAGATATGACTGCAGCTTTTTAAGCACCCACTCCATGGATAGGCATTCCTTCTCTATGGGCGCTCCCAGGGCAGCAGCTTCCTGCTCAGGTACCCGACAGGGTGTCTCTCCCCCTTCACACTGGCTTGCATCAGCACCGCGCCCAGCCCAGCATCTGTGAACGCCATGAAGGCTTGTCAAAGTCTGGCACTGGGCCCTTGACTACAGTCTCCTTCAGCGCCCAGAGAGCCCCCTGGCACTGCTCGGTCCAGACCACCTCGTCTGGCTTCCCCTTCCTACATAGCTCCGTGATGGGGCTGCTAGGGAGCTCACATGGGGTACAAATCTCCGGTAGTGTCCCACCCTCCCCATAAAGGCCTGGACCTGCTTCTTGGTTTGGGGAGCAGGCCATCTCTTGACGACCATCCACCTTGGCCGGTTCTGGCTTCAGTGCCGCTCCACCCGTGGCCCAAGGTAACGGACACCTCTGCCATCCTCACCTGGCACTTCCAGCCTTAATAGCCATCCGACCTCCTGAAGTCACCCAGCCCCCTACCTCCAACTGGGGCACAGCCTACTCCCACGGTCCTGCTAAAAACAGGTACCATCCAGGACAACCAGGGCAAAGGCCCCCGTTGTCCCTCTGGTAAAACTGACCCACCCACGCTGCAGTGGCAGGCAACTCAGTCGCTGAGAGCGGAAAGGCAGGAGAGCAGAACTCCAACAGAGCCCCAAAAGGGGAGAATGAATCAGAATGTCAACCGTCCAGGCTCCAAAGGCGTCCGTCAAGTAGCCCTTTGGTGAGAAGTACATAGGGGCCAACGTGATCTAGGGATCGCGTGCCTTACGCCTGGACATAGGGAGCTAAAGGCGCCGGACAGGCTCCCTCGTTGACTGGAAGCTGCTCACCACATCCATGGAGCATCGACTCAATCCCGGCACAGGACCTGCACAAGCGGTGCTGACTGGGAGGCAGAAAGGACGATGTCTGTCAGCGCAGCCCTAGGCACTCGGTGAAAAAAGAAGCCGGACCAAAGAGCAGAGGCCTGTAAGCTAGAGCTTCCAGCATAGCCAACACAGCGCTATATAATTGATAATAGGCACGAGAAGCCAGAGCACTAATGAAGCCAGAGGAATACAAAGCCGCTGTTACGCGCATAGACGAGTCCCATCACTCGCAAGCAGTTCTCTCTGACCGCGAGGCCAGCGTCCATGGGGAGTCAAGGCTTGGATTTCCATTGGCTTATCCATAGCGAGAAGCACAGGCTCAGGCAATGCTATAATAGTGCTGCAGCCGCTCGCAGTACGCATGGCCCCAGGCCATGGCGAAGGCCCTGCCAACCGAGGTGCAGCTCCGGGCTCACTCGCTCGTGACTACGACAGATAGGCGGACGTTTTTCACAGCCCTGCGCGTGTAGCCAAGCCATACCAGGCCAGACCAACATCTCAGTGTAGACAGGACCTCGCAACTCCCAGTGGTAATCTTCAGATTACAACACCATAGCTGCCACGAGTACAAGAGAGAGAGGCTCAGGGCCAGGCCGGAACCAGGCAATGGGCGCGGCCTGGGCTCGGGGCCAAGGCGTGGCACCTAGGCCTGGGCAACGCCCGGGTGCTGTATGCGGGGCGCGTTGCACCAGGCGTGGGGCGGCGCCCGGGGGCGCGGCACAGGCCCCCAGGGCACACAAGCCCTAACCCTGGCCAAGCACCAAAGCGCTTCCAAGCTTGGCAGGCCAGGGGCCACCTCCGCCGAGCCCCAGTTCCATCGGCAGCCCCAGCCTTGGCCACAAGCTCCAGGACTCAGGACCATAAAGCCAGGCCACACCGGGCCCGCGAGCTGGGCCCAATAACAGGCTCCCAGTGACCCCTACGCACAAGACACGTCGCTGAGCCCCTTCCCACAGCCAGAGCCCCACTGCTCACTCCGTCGCCTCTCCCCCACCCGAAAGCCTCAGTGGCAGCCCCGCCATCGCCATCACAACTAAGTTGGTTAGTGCTACTTCTGGGGCCTCCGCCCAACAATTCCAACACACCAAGGCACGCGCCCCCAAGCATATACATGCACATGAACCTCCCCAGGCAACATAGTCAGCCCCCACCACGGCACTACCCCCGATATACACACAGATCCCGCCCTCACACAACAGCAGCAGCCACACCCATGGGCAACACCCCCACAAAACACAGAAACCCCCCCCCACAAGGCACACAGCCCCCACCCAGTGGCGAACGCCCCCCATATACACACAGATTCCCCCTCTCCCAGCACACAGCCCCCACCCATGGGCACCCCTTCCACACACATATACACACAGCTCCCCCCAACAACCCTCTCTCTTCTCATCCCAGAGGACCCTCCATTTTCAACCCCACCCTGGGAGACCCCAGGCGGGGTTGCTGGGAGGCAGGAGCACCCCATGCAGGGCAGGTAGACTGCGCTGCACACAGGGACTCAGGCTCACGGCTCCTTCCGATATCCCCTTAATCTGCTGCCTTTGAAGTTGGACCACGAAAGCAGCTCCGTGCTGTGCAGCACACACAGTCACCTGAAGGCACAGAGAGCTCCCAGGCAGGCTGTGACGAGGCCCAGCCCGGGGCGCTCCCCAAGTCCCGGAGGCCGGCAGGAGGCAGCAAGACACTGTGCCAGCTCCCCCTGCTCACACCCGCACGGCCAAGTGCTGCAGCACCCCGGGGCACCAGGGCTGGCTCAGAGGGCAGAGCAGGGCTAATGGCCACAGAGCAGACACCAGCCTGCTGGGGAATGATGCTGCCACCAAGCCCAGCTGACACCTACATAGCCCAGAGCCACAAGCAGCAGCACAGTGCGCTGGGGACAGAGGGGCCTATCACCCAGCTGCTCTGCTCCTCTCCTGTGCAGGGGGGTGGGCCGGGGGTTACTGGTAGTGCTACTTTGGGAGGGTGCCCTGCTGTGACCCTGCCTGCCAGCTGTCTGGCTAAGGGCAGGTGGGAAGAGAAACCAGCCATTGCACCAGGCAGATGGATGCCAGGGAGTGTCATGACGCCGCACAGTGCTATTGGCTCTCACTCCCTGTGTGCAAACAGAGGAAGCTGGGGGACGGTTACAGCAGGCCGGGGAAAGAGATTAGCCTAAATCCTGCGAGGTGCCTCAATCTGCTGCCCTGCAGAGCTGAGAGCTCTGCTCAGCTCCCAATGGCCTCTCAGCACTTCACCCTCCACTTCTGCTTCTGCTGGGCTGCAGCACATCGGGAGGGAAACAGCATGAGGACAGCGGTCTCCCTCCCCCCACCCCGCCTCTCTGTGGGCCCATGTGAGCAGCTGGGAGAACCCGCATGCCCAGGCACAGACCCCCACCTGCAGCCCCACAGCTGCCTGCCAATCACAGCTGCCCTCTCAAGCCCAAGGAGCGAGGGGACAGGATGCCAGGGTAAATGGGCAGCAGGGTCTTTCCCCTGGAGCCCAGGATGAGCATGGTGCAGAGGCCATGGCCAGTGAGGCAGGGGCTTGGAGGGGCTCGAGGGAGCCCCTTTCTCTCCCAAAGCAGCAGGCCACTGAATGGAGAGTGCCCGAAAGCACCAGCCTCTCAGAGCTCACCTGCTGCCACCAGGCCATCCCCACTGCAGCCCAGAGCGCTCCTCGGCACACAGGCCCCAAGCTCACGTCAGCCAATTGTTAACACGGGCACTGTGACCCCAGCGAGGGCCAGGACATGCTGAGCTTGTCGGCTGCTGGCTCAAACGCACCAAGGGCTGGGGGCAGAGCCAGGCAGTGAGATCAGCCCAACAGCATGGTTGTCTCTCACAGCTCGCCGCTCGCACGGCCGCATACATTCAACCGCTGAGTGAACACTGGCCAGCCGCCCCACCCCGCACTGCACAGCTGGGCACTACCTAGCGCAGGAGATACCAACTACATGCACAGTGGGCAGCTCCGTGGCAGGAGGCAGGGCCACGGAACAGGCAGATCAATGCTTTAGCAAAGCTGTTTGATGTGGGGCATTACTTTTCTGCCCTGGGGACCTGTCTGGTGAGATGCCAGGATGTGTGGCAATGACAGACACCCCTTCAAAGGCAAAGAGCCTACGTCTTTCACTCACCTTTCAATAATGTCAGCAATGGTGCATGCAAACATGAGGAGCCCTTCGGGCATCTGCAGAGCCACTAGGAGAGAGACAGATGCCCAGAGTTAGGATGCACTGAGCAGATCATTTCCTCCACAAAGCGAACCCCGGGTACAAGCCTGACAACACCTCTGGGCACACTGAGCCAGACCTAACCCACACACAGCTCAGCCCTTCCGCCTTCAGCATCCACCCCAGAGCTCCTTCGAGCCAGAGCTGCCCCACAGCATGCTGGGATGCTCGCGCACTTAGCCCATAACACCCAGCATTGCTGCTGCCGAGTCAGGAGTCCTCTGCACTGGGGCAGCTGCAACGCTCTGCTCCCTGGCCACTCTGGGAAGGAGTCTCACAACACGGCAACGGTGCAGGAAGAGGAGAGCTGGAGAACTCCCTGTAGCTGGGTGGTGAACCCGCCCGGCACAGCGAGAAGCGTGGCCCCAAGGTGCAGGCCAAGCACCAGGGCTCAGGGTTCTAGGCCAGCACCTCTGTGCCCAGGCCCCACGTACTGCAGCTCAGCAATGAGCCAAGGCCCCCCTGGGTGTTGGCCCAGGTGACAGGCAACAGGTTTAATGCAAACAGCAGGAAGTGCCTCTTCCCACACACACAGCCGGCCTGAAAGCTCGCTACCAGGGTGTGTTGCGAAGGCCAGAAGTAAAATGGGTTCCAAGCAGAACGAGGCTAGGTCCATTGTTGGCCACTGGCCAGGGACACAGCCCATGCTCCAAGTGGCTGCCAGAAGCTGAGAGTGGATGCCAGGGGCTGGATCACTTGATAGTTGCCCTGTTCTGTTCACTCCCTCTGAAGCACCTGGCACTGTTGGAAGACAAGATCCTGAGGCAGGTGGGCCGTTGCTCTGACACAGTGTGGCTGTTCTAATGCTAACAGACAGACTGGGACTCAACCCCTTTGCTGTCCTCCGGATCCTCTGAGAGGCGAGGGACAGTCCCCATGCTGGGCTGCTCTCTGCGGGAGTGGGGACCGAGCACCAGAACTTTGGCCTTTAGCTCCAACTGCAGGTCCCATTAATCCCATTATTCTCTTAACTCTAGATCCCACTAACACATCTCGGCCTTAATGACATGTACCCACGGTCTCCCTGGCTGACAGAAATCCCCAGGCTACTGAGCCTTGCCTGGGCAAACACCAGCTCTATTTAAAGACATTGTTTTAGGCCAATTGGTTGGAACCACGCTAATCTCCAGCTGCCCCAACTCACAAAGGTCTTCTAAGTGAGATCAGCTTAGACCAGCCAGGGAAATCCGGGCTTCAGGCACCTCAGAAGGGGTCCCAGAGCACCGCTTCCTACCCAGCCAGCCTCTGCTGCCCTGGGACGTCTGGAAAGCGGCGTGGCCCATATCTGCCAGCCATTCCCAGTAGGGCTGTCAAGCGATTAAAACAATTAATCCTGATTAATCACACTGTTCAACAATTTATTTCCATATTTTTTGATGTTTTCTACATTTTGAAATATATTGATTTCAATTACAACACAGAATACAAAATGTACAGGGCTCACTTCATATTTATTTTTTATTACAAATATTTGCACTGTAAAAAAACAAAGAAATAGTATTTTTCAGTTCACCTAATACAAATACTGTAGTGCAATCGATTTATCATGGAAGTTGAACTCACGAATGTAGAATTATGTACAATAAATAATTGCATTCAAAAATAAAACATAAAACTTTAGAACCTACAAGTCCACTCAGTCCTACTTCAGCCAATCGCTCAGACAAACAGGTTTGGTTACAATTTGCAGGAGATAATGCCACACATGTCTTGTTTACAATGTCACCTGAAAGAGACAATAGGCCTTTGCATAGCAGTGTTGTAGTCGGCATTGCAAGATATTTGCATGCCAGATGCGCTAAGGATTCATATGTCTTCATGCTTCAACCACCATTCCAGAGGACATGCGTCCATGCTGACGAAGGGTTCTGCTCAATAACAATCCAAAGAGAGCGGATCGACACATGTCCATTTTCATCATGAGTCAGATGCCACCAATAGAAAGTTGATTTTCTTTTTTGGTGGTTCAGGTTCTGTAGTTTCTGCATTGGAGTGTTGCTCTTTTAAGACTTCTGAAAGCATGCTCCACACCTCGTCCCTCTCAGATTTTGGAAGGCACTTCAGATTCTCAAACCTTGGTGCGAGTGCTGTATCTATCCTTAGAAATCTCACATTGGTATCTTCCTTGCGTTTTGCCAAATCTGCTGTGAAAGTGTTCTTAAAACAAACATGTGCTGGGTCATCATCCAAGACTGCTATAACATGAAATATATGGCAGACTGCAGGTAAAATAGAACAGGAGACATACAATTCTCCCCCAAGGACTTCAGTCACAAATTTAATTAATGCATTATTCTTTAATGAGTATCATCAGCATGGAAGCATGTCCTCTGGAATGGAGGCCAAAGCATGAAGGACATATGAATGTTTAGCATATCTGGCACGTAGGTACCTTGCAATGCTGACCACAAAAGTCCCATGCGAACACCAGTTCTCACTTTCAGGTGACATTATAAACAAGAAGTAGGCAGAGTTATCTTCCGTAAATGTAAACAAACTTGTTTGTCTGAGCAATTGGCTGAACAAGAAGTAGGACTGAGTGGACTTGTAGGCTCTAGAGTTTTACATTGTTTTGTTTTTAAGTGCAGTTATGTAACAAAAAAAACCTACATTTGTATGTTTCATTTTCAGGATAAAGAGATTGCACTATAGTACTTGTATGAGATGAATTGAAAAATACTATTTATTTTATCGTTTTTACAGTGCAAATATTTATAATAAAAATAATATAAAGTGAGCAATTTAAAATATGTGTTCCGTGCTGTCATAGAAATCGATATATTTGAAAATGTAGAAAAGCATCCAAATATATTTAATAAATTTCCATTGGTATTCTATTGTTTTAATAGTGCAATTAATCGCAATTAATTTTTTTAATCGCAGTTAATTTTTTTGAGTTAATGGCATGAGGTAACTGCGATTAATTGACAGACCTGCTTCCCAGATAAGGAGCACAGAGCCCAGCACACGCAAGGCAAGAGGCACTTCACACTCCCCAGCCCAGATATTTCAGGGTCCAGGGCAGGTGGCAGAGCTCCAAAGAGTCCAACTCACAGCACCTTGCTCTGAGCACTAGCACCGTGCTCGTCCCACTGGAGCAATGAGTGCCCAGGGCTCAGCACAGCTGGCTCGAGGAGCTCTGAATCCTTCCTCCCCAGAGGGTACAATCAGCTCCAGTCCTGGGCCCCGGACTGCTGGCCAGAAAACAGACTTGCCTTCCCAAGTGAGGTCTGTGGTTCCTGCACGTGCCGGGAGTGGGTGGGGGAAGCACAGGACAGTTGACTTCTCCTCCGTTAGCATAGCATCTGCCCTCTGTGCCCAGCAGCTCTCCACTGGCCTCTCTGCTACCACCCAGGCCCATCACACCCCTCCCCACCGGGCACTGGCATGAGGAAGGCCTGCCCCGAACTCCTGCCCTCTCGGGTCCAGATGCAGCCCCTTGCCAGCGAGCCACGCGCTGGTCTCTGTATGTGCACATCTGAGATCCCAGCACGGCTAATGGTTCAGCTTCCAATATTCCATGAGAGGCTAAAACCTAAATCCAAGCCGCATGTTTGCATTTCGTTAGAACAAAACACACAGCACAGGGGCGCCCAGGCAGCGCCTTGGCCAGGACAGCCCCCACACTCCTCCATCGCCTCCTCCCAACCCGAGCACCCCTGGGGGACAGGGCATGATGGTCTGGGCCCTGAGAGTGGCCAAACCAAGACAGGAGTGACACATACTCAGATCTCTCAACGGTCCCAGCACCTTGCAGTCCTCAGTGAACCTGCCAGGGCAGGGCTGCCGTCCCCACGTTACCAATGGGAACCAAGGCAGGCCAGGGATTTGTTCAAGGTCCCACGGGGAGCCTGCAGCAGGGCAGAGACCTGAAGTGGTTCCTGGCAGCTGCCCTAACTCCTGGGTCATCCTTCCCCTCAAAGGTCACAAGAGCATCCCACAGGTCCTTCGGTGACTCTGTCTCTCTCTGTGCTCCTGGCCAACGCGCCACCAGCTGCTGGCAAAGGCACTCCTGGCCCGATCAAACATTCCAGGATTGACGCCTCCGGCTGCCAGGACCCCCGCCCAGTCACAACCGCGAAGCTGCAGCTACTCAGCCCCTCTACTGTGGGGCGCCTGTCCACATGATCATGTCACAGACCCCACTCATGAGCCCTCCCCCTGCCCACCGCCTGTGACAGCCCATGCTCACCTGCCCTGCACCAGCACAGCCCACAGTAACAGTTCAGACATACCAAGCACCTCTCCCTTCCCAGTACCCACAGGTGCTTGCTCCTTTCATCCAGGGCATGGGTGGGCCAGGGGTGAGGATCGGGAGTCTGACGCATCACTCTCTGCACTGTCAGCCCATGAGGAACGGGGCTGAGCAGGCTTGGCCAGTGACCCCAACCAGGGAGAGGGCTGGGGCATTTACTCTTCAGCAGCTGAGGCCATGGGGGAAATAAAGCAGCTGCCACCAGCTGAAACCACATCCAATTCAGAGATGCCCCAGCAGAGACCAGGGCACCTGCGCCTCCCTCTCCCCAAGCCTGGAAACACCCAGCCCACACAGTCAGGAACTCATGCCTATGCCTGTCCTTCCCCATGTAGCAATGGAACGGCTTCCCAAGATCCCAATGCCATCCCCTACCTTCGGGGAGCCTTGCCCTTCACCCATATTCCACCCGGGCACTCACTCACCCGGGTGTACCCCCAACCCCCAAAGGCTCAGCCAGGAAGCACAGGGAAAGAGGAAAGAGACAGAGCGCCATAACTGGAGCCCTGGCCAGCATCCCAGCCCAATCTCCATCAGGATGACAGCTCCATGGGACTCAGCCCATCCTGTCTAATGTGATTATAAACCTGAGATACAAACACACTAAATCGTCAGAAGAGTTATGGCCAGCTCCTCATAACATGAAATGCCGGCGGTGTGGCAGCTGCTTCCCAGCCTGACTGACAGCTTGGCACAGCCAGCATCCATCGGTACATTCCCCTAGGTAACCCAGCCCAGCTCCTGGCCTGGCCTTACAACACACCCTCTCCGGACTGACTGGGACCCACACACTGGCGAGGGCCATGCACGTTCTGACTCAGGAGGGGCCAGGGCTGCGACAATAGGGTCAATGGGATCTAGCCCCCACGTAGCCCAGGCGGTGAGCTGGTGCATGAAGCCCAGCAGCTCCATTCTCAGGCTCAGCTCTCGGATGGCCCCAAGCGGCCACGTACCTTTCTTTGCCTTGGCCTGCTGAATTCTCCAGACTGTCTTGTAGATCTCAAAGTTATAGTTGCTGGGGAGGGCTCCAACTGCCTCCTGCAGTTCCTTATTAGTGAGAATTGCCTCGGGGATCTGCATAGCCACCCGTCGGCGCTGGGGTCCTCGGCCTGCAAGGAGAGCCAAGGAGCTTCTTATACAGAAGTGCAAGGAGCCAGAGGATCCGTGAAGAGTGGGAAGGCGCTCAACAGCTGCACGTGCCACACCCGACTCCGTTAGCTACCAAGGAGTTTGACACCTGGGAGACAGGCCATCACACCAGCAGAGCCGCGGGACAGCCTGGCTCCATCCAGCCAGCAGTGAGGACTGGTTGGGAGGCACAATCAGACATGCTGGATGTGTCACAAAAAGGGACCCACCTATTGCCTCCAGAGGCCTGATGATGCACAGGGCCGGCTCTAGCCATTTTGCCGCCCCAAGCAGGGCGGCATGCCGCGGGAGGCGCTCTGCCGCTCGCCGGTCCCGCGGCTCCAGTGGACCTCCCGCAACGTGCCTGCGGATGCTCCACCGGAGCCGTGGGACCAGCGGACCCTCCCAGGCACCCTATGGGAGGTCCAGCCGGACCGCCTGCTTCCTCCCGCGGCAAACTCCGGACAGCGCCCCCTCCGGCATGCCTCCCGAAGCACGCGCTTGCACGCTAGGGGCCTGGAGCCGACCCTGATTGATAGCATCCATCAGGAGATGCCATACTCACGCAAATGATCCCAGAGCCGGAGCTTCGGACCCTTCTGCTCGCCTGAGAAGCACAGAGGACCCACAGTCCTGTAGCCATTCCACAAGCAGAGACCACACAGGGAGTCCCAACACCGTCCTTCCCCAAACCAGAGAGGACCCAGTGACACAGGACAAGGGGAGGATGTTTCCACCCCTCAGCAGCCAGCTCCATAATGCGGGGAGGCACCGAGCCTGCTAAATAGCACAGACCAAGGGGGGGGAGGGGTTGGAGACACAGAGTAACTTCATGCTCTGACCCCTCAATAAATTAAAGGCAAGAAAACGATGTAATTACATTCAATCTTGCTGAGTGACTCGGGAGCAACTGGAGGGGGCGAGGGGCAGCTGTCGGGGCCTGCATTGAGCCCAGATTATAAAATCCAAATAGAATTAACTGGGAGAGGCTTGGCCACAGCCCCCACCCCACTGACATGCACAGAGATGGGAAGCCTTGCCCAGAGGCAGAAACCCACTGCCCAGGGGCTGCTCAGCACCACTAACCCGGCAGGGAAAGCTCTGCTGAGCAGCTAGGGGCAGCACCGCCTTCCAGGAGAGGCAGTGGCCAGTCACTCGAAGCCAAGTTCAGGGGAAGGAGAATGACGACTCCCAGGAGAGTAGGAGTCCAGCCAGTGACAGCTGAGGAGCTGGAGCCTGCTCCAGCATGACCCTATCGCCCCAGCTACATGAGGCCTAGAAAGGCTTCTGTGCAGAGACCCCTTCCACTTGCCAGCTGCCCTGCGTCCCCAGACAGTGCCCCCAGCCGTCATCCAGGGAATGAGGAGAAGTCCTTTGTTCTCTCAGGCAGCTCCACTGCTCCTATCCCCAGGCCTTGAGCCAGACCCCTCCCCAGCTAGAGCCTGCCCCAAGAGAGCTCCCTTTCTCCCTGCTGGTCCTCTGCTCTCACAAGGACTCCTCCTCCCTACCCAGCCAGGACCCCACAGGAGCTCCCCATCCCACCCCCTACCAGAGTCCCACCAACTGGCACAGAGCCAGCACTGCCACAAGCGTGTCCACAACGCCCTGTGGAAGAGGCGGCAGCTGGCTGGCACTCCTGTAGGGGCAGTGATCTGGCAAGGGAAGGGCCGGTGTTACTTCTCCAGTATTTCACTTGACAAAGTGATGGGAGCGGTAAAGAGCAGGTTTCTATTCCTGTTTTACCATGACTGCTCAAGACCCTTTTGTGGGACTCTGTGAATCAGAAAGGCTGTCAGCAATCCGAACCCTGCCAGATGAGCTGATGCAGCATAAGGGCTGCTTTATTTATGCTTGCAAAGGGCCCTTTCATGACAGTGCCTCACAGCGAACAGGTGTTCATTGCTGTTTGAAGGCCAGGTGACTCACGAGCTGCTTTGCCCACTCACTACATGAGTTATCCAGGCTCCTGTGAAGCAAACTGCCCAGATAAATTAACCACAAAGTAACTTAAACAACTGAGACGCTGAAGTTCTTAGGGCTGACTGGCTTCATCTCAGCCATGCCAGGAAGGAAAAGCCCCTGCTGATTTTTCTGTCCACCAAGTAAGCAGCAGTCAGAGGTGACTGTTAGCGGGTTACTGGAACGTGGACTAGATCTGACACTGGAGTCAGAGTATATATTCAGAGCACAGCTCCAAACTGGTGAACCCACCCTTCTCAATTCAGGCAAACTTAATGTCCCACAGCAGCCACTCCCAGCAGAGCCTCTCTTCAGACTAGCCAGCAGCATCTCTGCGCCACGCAATGTGTGTGTCACCTCCTTATGCTCGGGCCCAGAAGCTAGAGCTGCACAGGGGTAGGGTGCAGGCCTAGCTCCTGGGAAAAGCACCCGGCAGATAGGGTTGCGACCCTCCAGGTTTGGCCTAGTCTCATGTGATGAAACCTCCATGAAACCGTCCAATCAAACCAGGCAACGCTCCCACCGTCCTGACTGGCACGTCAGAGGCGGAAGGGTTGGTGCGCAGCATGACCGGGAGAAAGGGGGCCGTGCAGCCACTGCCCCACGCCCCGAGGGGCCAAAGCTCGAGGCATCTGATGAGAGGGAGGGGCAGCCCTGGGGACCGGCCGCAGCGTGGGAAGCGCGCACACTCCGCTGACAGACAAGCACGGCTCCCGGCCTGCAGAGAGCCACGGGGGGCGGCAAAGGCCCCGGATCCCGTTCCCCTGGCGGGTCGGGGAGCGGACCCGGGGCCTTTGCTCTCCAGGCTGGTCGCCAGCCAGGGGGATACGGGCCAGGTCAGGCTGGGGCTGGACTGAACCAGCCCCCCCGGGAACGGCCCCGGCCCTGTCCCTTGACCCGGCAGCGGGCGGGGTCCCTCGCGCCCCACACAACAGGGTCCCACCTGGCGCCCAAGCCGGGGGCTCACTCCGCGCCAGCTGCTCCGGCGCCGCCATCGCAAACAAACCCACGTGGAGGCCGGAAAGGCAGCGCCAGTAGAGCCACGTGCGAGCCACCAGATCCTAGACAGGAGCAGTCACCGACCGAGCAATCGAGCGTATGGGGGCGGGGCCTCTGGAACTCCCTGCCCCTGGCTTTTCCCATGCCACCGGAGGGAGAGCTGTGCTCCTGCGCTGCAACAGCGTGGGGGGCTTGAACAGCGCCGAGCGCCCTGCATAGCATCCCCCTGCTCCTGCTCCTGGAGTCCCTGCATAACACCCCCCGCCCCTGCCTGCCCCCGCCCCCGCCCCCGGGGTGCCCCCTCTCATAACAACCCCCTGCTCCTGCCTCTGCTCCTGCCTCCCTGGAGTCCTGCATAACACCCCCCCTGCTCTCTGCCCTGCCTGCCCCCCCGGGGTGCCCCCTCCATAACAACCCCCTGCTCCTGCCTCTGCTCCTTGCCTCTGGAGTCCCTGCATAACACCCCCTGCCTCCTGCCCCTGCCCCCCGCCCCACGCCCCGGGGTGCCCACTCAATAACAACCCTGCTCCTGCTCTGCTCTGCCCCTGGAGTCCCTGCATAACACCCCCCCTGCTCCGCTGTCCCTCGGGTGCCCCCTGTAGAACACCCCCGCCCCTAACTTGTGCCCCTGCCCCCGGGGTGCCCCCTGCATAACAACCCCCTGCTCCTGCTCCTGCCCCCTGGAGTCCCTGCATAACACCCCTCCGCTCCTGCTCCTGCTCTTGCCTCCTGGAGTCCCTGCATAACACCCCCCTGCATAGCACCCGCCCCCTGCTCCTGCCCCTTAGAGTCCATGCATAACACCCCACCTGCTCCTGTCCCCTGGAGTCACTACATAACATTGCCCCCCTGTTCCTGCCCCCAGGGTGCCCCCTGTATAACACCCCCCCTGCTCCTGACTCCGGGTTGCTCCCTGCATAACATCCCCCTGCTCCTGCCCCTGCTCCCTGGGGTGCCCCCTGCATAACACCCCCCCTGCTGCTGCCCCCTGGAGTCCCTTTGGTTCCCTAGACGGTTTTTAACTTTCTCTTTATCCAACAGATAGTCCCAACAATCTTAACAAACCAAACTGTATTATTAAAATAAGACAAATGAGGGAATCAACACACTCCATGCTTCCTTGAAGTTGGACTGAGAAACAAGCTTCCCACCAGTGTGAGAAAGATGTCTCCCTTTGCACCCTTTTGAGAACCTTTTCTAGCTTTTTAGTGGAGTGGTGCATGGTGACCATCACAGTTTTACCTTGTGCCTCCACCTTTTAAGGTGCTGTCTTAAACTCGGGTGCGCTATTAACTGTTTTAACACAGATGTGTTTACCCCCAGAATGATGGGATTCACCTTTACATAACATGTAGGCAACATGAACAGCTTGCACAGAAATATTTTTAAACACAAAGTCAATGTTACACCCCAAATTGACCTGGGAATGATGACTGGCATTATAAAAGGAATTAACCAAGAAATGGGTACACCAGCTTCGAACACATATGCATAAACAATAGCTGAGGGATTATGACTACTTGGCTAGAGACTAGTGACATGTTCCTTGGTCCATATTTACACAGATCTGTGGACCCTCAATAAAACCTGGTACATGTATAGCCAATACCCGATTCCCAGCTGCAGGAATTTAGGTTGACACTATTATATCCTGCATCATCTCTGTGCACCCATTTAGGACTATTGGTACTAAGGGCTACACCCAGCTTTCACTGGCACTGAGTATAGTTAGTATCTATGCGGTGGTTATGTGGGTTTCCAGATCATGCAAAATTGACAGCCTTCCACCCTGCCTGGTGGACTGCTTCAAAAGAACTAACATTTCTTAGCAGTAGTTGCTTCAGCTCTGAAGGGATGAATCCATCCTTGAGAATGCTACTAGCTGTATTGAACAGCCAGGATTGGGCTTGAGCACAAGTTAAAGCCCATGAGAGGTTGCCCTGTAACACCCCTACGAAACCATTTTGGTAGGGTCTTAACAACTTCATATTCCAGACTGTTCAAGAGGTTTAATGAGGAGGTCACTGGCTGGCTCAGTGAGGCCACATCATGCCCCATACTACTGACTTTTCCAGCCAGAATACTGCATCAATCGAATTTAAAATACCTGGACTGGTACCAACTCCTCCTAACACCTTTGCCACTGCATCCCTTTTGACCCTATTTGGCTTGGGCAAGATGCTTTTCACCGAAGCTTTCCATCCAAGATCAGTGTTTGGACCTACGGTGCACACTTAGGTGCTTACTGCCACTTCCAAGGCACAGTGATCTTCTTTAGAGAACAGACTGGCTGGAATTATCCTGTCCTAGCACTGGACTTATATTGCTTATATCAGGCTCCAGTACCACTGCCACTTGTCTGACCTCTCTGGCTCCAATTACAACCCATCTGCCTGTGTCATGTATGTTGACATTCATATCGCTGATACCATAACAGTTGCACATTTTACATCTACTACATTCAGAAACTAATTACTGCATGAATTAAACGTGTCCTTGGTGTTGTAACAATCCAGACTTCTGCTATACACACATTAGAGGAAGTATGTATCTTTATGTTTAAAGCTTTTCCACAAATTGCACTTGCCTTTACCTTAAACACTCTCATCTTTAATACAAGGGAATATTTGAATTGATGCTGACACATCTAGATTCACCTCACACTCTTCACGCCTCTGAACAATTGCCCAAGTGGTCATCATTAAACTCCCAGTTGCAACCCTTTTCCCATTTGTGAACCAAGCTTGTCTGGTCAGCATTTTTGTCAGCTATTACAAAAGGGGGGTCACACTCATAAGTTTGCTGTGTTAAAGGGGTCACCAGTACAAAAGTTTGAGAACCATGGCTGTACCCCACATGAGGAAATGTCTCAATGGTGGCTTTGGCGGAGGCCAACAGCACTTATATGGTAATAGCTGACAAAAACAGTGACAAAGATCCCTCATTTCTTCTCCTATGAAGCGGGGGCCTTGATTGGAGTCGATCTCATCAGGCAATCCAAAACTTGAGAAAGTTTGTTTGAGAAATCTCTTGTGGGGGTGGTGGTCGTATTATTCTTAGCAGGATGCACTTCTATCCAGTTGGAGAACGAATCCACGACCACTAGGCAATGTTTATTGCCATTCCCAGCAATCCTATAAAATCTGTAGTCAGGACCATGGGCCCAGTATTTTTTGATGGAAGATTGGACCCTTATCGATGTTATGATCTGGATTATTCTCTGCGCAATTCAAGCACTTTTGCAGGTGCTCCTCCACGTCTCTGGTTAAACTGGGCCACCAAATCCACAGTCAGTCTGCTCATCATCTCTTCTAAGCCCAAATGGCCTTGACTGTGAGATAATGCAATGAGTTCTTCCCTTACGCATACGGGAACTATTAAAACTGGGTTTATGTTGTTTAGGTCTTCTCTTAAAGCCAGGGTTAGTTCATCTTTGTTCTGAAAGATGATGTAATTTTGATGCTTTTCCTTGACTAAGAGATCTTGCAACTCTTTGTCCTGTTTCTGCAGTGCAACAGTGTCCTTTTGACCTTCTCTTTCAGGTTTTTTTCCTGAATTTGATATGCCCTTAGATTGGATTTGGTCCACAGTTACCCTATACCTTGCAGTGCGGCCTGTTTAGCGACTCTGTTGACTTTTTTCTTTAATTTCGATACTTCAGCTTGATCTTTCTTACGGCCTTTCAGCTAGAACAGGTAAGTATCCCCCTTGCTGGTTGCTACTCATTGCCATGCATGCTTCAGGTATTTGGCATGTGCTATTGGCTTCCCATCTGCTGAAGTCATATCCCTAGGTGACCCAAATGCACATCTATTTGGTAAGTGCCTTGACGACAGGGTGACCAGATGTCCCGATTTTCTAGGAACAGTCCTGATATTTGGGGCTTTTTCTTATATATGCTCCTATTACCCCCCACCCTGTCCCAATTTTTCACACTTGCTGTCTGGTCACCCTACTTGACCACCCAGTCAGAGTGTGAACAAATAAACAAGCTTCTGAGGCAGCTGCATCGAGCATGGCTTGGCAGCCACCACTTCTGCAAAAGGCACTTGTGTTCTTCCCTGTGTTAATAACACATATGGGATGGTGACAGATATGGTATTTTGCTGACTTCAATATTTTTGTTCAGTAAATGTAGGGTCCACCCTGCCAACCTGAGGTTGGATTCCCTTCCATCATTAATCTGTCTGGATAGAACATACACCTGTAAAGTATGTGTTGTCATGAACATCACTGGTGACATGCCTATCAAGTACTCCCAATGGTGCATGGCCTAGATCAGTGCCAATACCTCACACTCACAAGGAGAATACCTTTGCTCGATGTCACTCAGTGTTTTTGCCACTGGTTTGGGTCCATTCCCATTATCTTGAAGAAACACAGCACTTAATCCTTTCAGGCTTGGCTAACTGTAGCTGGAATGGTTTGTCACACCTGGGATAAGCAAGTGCTGGTGCTTGGTTAGAGCCTGATTAAGTTTGTTGAAGAACTCCATGTGTTTTTCATTCATCACTCTTGTTCTTTTCACAGCAGTTGGTAGAGTGGGCGGGTGATCTCTGAGTAGTTCTCCACTAAATCCCGGGAGAAAGCCAGTGAGTCCAAGAAAGGATCTCAGAGCCGAGATATCTTGTGGGGCAGGGAGCTTACAAATAAGCTGTATGCATTGGACATCAGGTCTTCTACCCTCTACTCCAAGTTCCACTCCTCAGTAAGGCACTTTCTGTGAGGCCTTTATAGGCTTTATAAGAAATCCTGTTGTCTTTACGTTTTCCGGGACTACATTTAACAGTTTTAGAATTTCTTCCATGGTTGATGTCACAGTAAGGATGTCATTGACGTAGCTAATTATTTTATGCTTCTCTGGAATGGTGTTCCACATTCTTGTGACACTTGTGGCAGATGAAGGGTGCATCGTAGAACCCTTGGGGAACACAGATAAAGTATATTGGTTATTATCAAAGGTGAATGTGAACTTGTACCATGATTCGGAGTGACGTGGGATAGAGAAGGCGGTGTTCAATACCACTGGGCTCCTGTTGAGGTTGCTAAATACCAGGACATCATGGCAAAAATCACTGGAGTGAGCCTAGGTGTTACTTGTCTGAGTAGTCGATAATCCAGTTAATCGCCAAGTGTCCATAGGTGCGCCCTTCTTGGTGGGGCACCACAGCCTAATAGCTACAGTCAATTTGCCCCAGTGAGACAGAGCCAAAAGGCCTAGCGGCCAGAGTCAATCGATTCGCCCCTCTTGGTGGGGCAGTAAGGCGTAGTGGCCACAGTCAGTAAAGTTGCCCTTGTCAGCAGGGCAGGAAGGCCTAGTGGCCAGGGTCAGCCAGGATGGGGGGCCACCATGCACAAGAAAGGGGATAGCAGCCCAGATAGGGGGGTCAGGGCCCTCCCTCTGCACTGGACCCCAGCCCAGGGCCCTGGTCATAGCAGGGGCGTGTGCCACTTAGTCAGCGGGAGAGGGGGCGGTTCCGACCAAAACACTGACTCAAATTTCCAGTTCACAAACTGGGCCCCTATCAAATGCTTCTAGGCTGCTTCCTACTATAGTTCCCGCTGTCACAGTCTGAGTATCTGTTATCTTTGGGTTCTCTGGTCTATGCTGTCCCTGGGGACTCCAGACTCAGCAAGGTCTCTGTAGGTACCTTGGCATCTGCCTGGGTTACAGCATCTCCAGCTCTCATAGTCTTGGGCTTCGACTGCTACTTGAATGGAGCCAGCAGGTGTGTGGGTGGGCGTGCAAGCATCCTCCCTGGTGGGTAGCCCCCAAGTGAGCTAAGCTGCTCCCTTTAATACCGGTGCACCTGGAGCAAGCCCAGTAGAGTGAAGGGGGCATGGTTTCCTCAGCCCACAGTGTAGGGTTAACCCTTCCCCGTCCTGTGCGGGGTGAGTGCGCCCCATCACACTCCCCTCATGTGCCCCCTGCCCATTGCTCCCCCCTGGCTGCCTCCTCTATCCACTGACCTGGCCTTCTCTACAGAAGCTGAAAGAGTAGTAGAAGGAGCTAGAAGCCTCAGGGATAGGAATGGCACCCTGTACCCCTCCAGAGACTTCTGAAGCCGTAGGATACCCTGGCTTCCCTAGTGTAGCGTGCCCAAGCCTTTGCTACTAGCACTTCCTGGGACTCCAGAAACTTGGTAGCAAACATGGCCAATGCTTTGTTGGTGGGTAGTCAGGCAAGTGGTTTTATAATGGTGCTGGGCCCTGTCTGGGCTGCATGGGTTTCTCCCCACTCTCTGAGGGGAAGTGTGTCCATAAGGCCAAAGGAACTATTAACAGGGATGGCAATGACAACACCTTCAGAGGGTCTGGTTCTCAAGGCCCTGCTCAGAGATCTGCCTCCAATGATCACTGGCTTAGCTGTTTGACAGAGGAACGATCCTGCTGTACACTTGGCACCATGTGTTGACAGAGAGGGTTCTTTGCCCATAGGTGTAATAATTCCAACAGCCCCTCTCCTGCATGCTCCATCCCGGAGTGGGCCTCCCATTGCTGCAAAAAACAATGTCTGTGCTAGAGGCTCCCTCACAGTGAATGGCTTCCCCTCTGCCAATCCCCTCTCCAAGGCTGGGCCACATGGCAGGTTACCTGCAAGGGACCAACACTAATGGGTGACTGAAGGTCCCCCCTGACCTGCCAGTTCCCTAGCACCCAAAGATGGGGTGTAATGGGTGACCAAATACTGCCTGAAGGGGCACCCTTCCTTACATGGGTCTGCAGCTTTCCTTCACCACACACGACTCTCTTCATACGTGCCCTCGGGTCCCAATCCCAAAGCATGTGCCTGGACCTACTTGCTCTCAGGGCTCTCTGTGATTTCAAAACAAGTTATGAAAGTGCATAGACAAGGCTGCTTCTTCACAGCACTGAACGTCCTCATGGCCTGTCCTCAGACCCAGCCCCATCTGAAGGGAAAGCAGCTCCTCCACGACTGCCCTGGCTGGAGCAGAGAAATGCTGGGCACATTGTCATTGTGTGGCATGTCACACCAGTTGGACAGATTAACTTCCTGCAGTCACCAGAACCCAGAGTAACCTGTCTCATATCCTCCTGCTAATTAGACCCCTAGAGAAAGGTGGACCTGCGGAAGCAATTCATGTGGCCCTAAACAACTAACCCTTTCCCTCAAACCCCAGACGGAAGCCTGACACCCCCCGAGCAATGTGCCGTACCCCCTCTCAGCTGTGCACCACAGAGCACTGCTGGAACAAGCTATCTGGGAATGTTCTGATCTCGAAATCCCTGGATCAAGCACTCTGGGGCAAAGGACCAAAAACCCCATCAAGGAGGGTTTCAGGACCAGCTCTGGCCATTGCTGCGGCTGCAGCGCCCCCAAGCCCTTCTCTCTCATCCTCTCCCTTTCCTCCCCCCCACTCCCTACTCCTTAGGAGGCTGCTGTTTTGACACAGTGCACTGACAGGCATTCAACTATCTCTGTCTGTCAGGCTCAGGATGAGGTCAACATGCTCAGCAGGAGCCCTCCCTATCTGATAAAACCAGGCAGGTGTCAGGATCCTTCAGACATGGGACCCTGATCCACATGGGCTGGATTCAGTTAATCCATCTATGTCTGTGACATCAGCATCCAGCTGTAACCTCACAAATGGGACTGTGCTCCAGGGAGGGACAAGGGCAGGAAGAAGGGGCTCCCCGGAGACTCACTTCAGCACAACCCTGGGATGCAATGTCACTGAGCGAACCCAGCAGCAGGAAGAGTTTGGCTGGAAAAGAGAAAGATTTACATACAGAGCTCCTGGGCTGGCAGTGATAGGGTAGGAGAGGGAGAAAACACAGACCCATTGGGCAGGAGCTCTGGGGCTTGATCAGGGTTTGCTGAAGTGCATCACGGCCTCAGTCACATTCCCCACCTGGCTAGTGCTCAGGGCTCTGCTCCCTAGCCCCTGACTGTTACTCCTAAGGCCTCCTCACGCTAGTCTTGGAGCACCGGGGACAGGAATTGCAGTTCTCATAAAGGGGCCACAGTGGGCTCTGCTTTTTGCCTCTCTTAAGTCCAGAGGCTCCACTCTCCTGCAAATCATCACGTCAGGGGGAGCCTTGTCCTACATGCTGGGCCCAGCAGTGCACTCTGAGGATACTCAGGCTCAGCTTCCTCTCCCCTGCCTGGTCACTGCACAGGTGAAGGGCCTTCTCTGGCTCTCAGCCTGGGCACTGGAGCTTCGCTGCCCCAGAGGGATCTCCCTGCTGGAGCCCCGCAAGCCTGGAGCTTCTTGCTGGTGTCACACACTGACACACTTGCTGCTGCATTTGCACTTCTCTGACATTTGGTTACAAACTAATTAAATTAGACCTTCCCTTCCCTACACAGGTTGAGTGACAGCTGCACCACACACTCCCTTCCCTCTGCACTCTGTCTTACTCAGCACTTGAGTAATCAGTGCCTGCCTCACTCTGGACAGACTTTGTCCAATAGTGGGTTCATCTCACACTCCCATTTCACACCATCCCAGCAATGTGCCCAGTCCCCTCATTCTCCCAGGGCTGCAGAGGGGTTTACATTTCAGGCGAGTACAGTCACTGGGCTGCTCCACCTTTGGAAGCATTACCAGTGTGTGTGGAAAGAACAGTAATCACACGCGTGCTGTTCACATTGCAGACTCAGAGAAATGTGGAGCTGGAAGGAACCTTGAGAAATCATCTAGTGCAGCCTTTGTGCTGAGGCAGAACCAAGTAACCCTAGATCGACCCTGGGCCGTGTTTGTCCAACCTGTTCTAAAACCCCCACTGATGAGAATTCCACAGCCTCCTTCGATAACCCGGTCCAGAGCTCAACTCCCCTTAGAGTTACAAGTGCTTCCTCATATCTAACGTAAATCTCCCATGCTGCAGATTAAGCCCATTACTTCCTGTCCTGCCTTCACTGGCCATGGAGAACAATTGAGCACAGTGCTCTTTAAAACAGCCCTTCAGATATTTGACGACTGTTTTCAGGCTCTGACTTCTTCTCTCAAAACTAAACTGCTCAGTTGTCTCAAGCTTTCCTCACAGGTCAGGTTTGCTACATGCTGGGTCATTTATTGCTCTTGTTTGGACGCTTTCCAGTTTGTCCACAGTCAAGGCTGTATAGAAGGCAAATCACCCCAACTAGTCGGTCAAAAGATCTCTCAGCTTTTGGGTTGACAGAAACTTTATGAAGCTCCCGAACTCTAATCCACTGACCCTGGCTCCCCACCATTCTCCACAGCAGGCCCTTGGTGGAGAGAATGATTAGTGACTTACATCTTCCAGCCTGAGGCCCAAATCTCTCTTTCATTCTTTGCTGTCTGTACGCCCAGACATCTCCTGGGAGGCCTGTGCCTGCATCCCAGTGGGGGTGTGGGGGGATTCCCAGATGCAAACAGAGAGAGGCTCTGCCATGCTTTCCACCCTCTTGGCTTCAGACTGAACTTGCTCCAATACTCAAGTGCAAAAATGCCTCTGTAAGAACTGGTTGACTTGCAAGGTGGAATGATGCTGGCGGGAATGTGCCCTGTGTTCTCACTGATTGCACCCCAGACTGCTGACTCTGGTTGGCTTTCACATCTAATTAGAAAGTAGCATGGAGAAAAAGAGAAGGGGAGACAGAGCAGTGAGGAATGGGCTAAGAGAGGGAAAGAGAACAAAGGATGAGAGAAAGGGATAGCGAAGGAGACGGGGAAGGGTGGCACAGAGAGAGCTACCCAGGTGACACTCCCATGCACCTTTCCCTGAAGACGTACAGACTGCAGCCTGGCTCCCAGCAGGATCCAGGGACCAGCAGGGGCAGGTGACACTGGGCCCAGGCGATGCGCAGTGACAGGGATGCAGGGAGGGCGCAGCGGATGCAGGCACTGCCAGGCGGATTCCTAGCTTAGTGCTTAGCTGCTGTATGACCGCACATGGTGCAGGCTCGGGCCCTCCTCCTTGGGCAGGTTTCCCTGCAGCCATGGGGAGGAAATGCCAGGTACAGGGGGGCGCTCGGGGTGTTCAGCCCCATCCCCAGCTCTGGTTTTCCTGAAGGGTTCAGATCACCTGCCCAGGGGCTTCCCCTCTCTGCCCCCTAGTCTGTCTCTGCTGCCCCAGCCCCACCTCCCGCACTGAGGCTGTTTGAAATGGGCCTGGCTAGTGCCTTGGAGCAGCCCTGCCCCAGGTTCCCAGCACCCTGGGCAGCACTTGCGGCCGGTCCTGGGCGCGGGGGACACGCGGCGCTGGGGCTCCAGCACCGGGCTGCAGACAGGCCTGGTGCGTCCGGCTGCCCCGGGCCTGACGGCGAAGCGGCGCGCGCCAGCGCATTCTGCGTGCCGGCGATGTTTGGCCTCCTTGCGTTGCATAGCAATGGGAGAGGTCTGCCTGGCACGTTGTCCAGGTTAGCAGCTGTCAGTCAGCGCGAGAGCGCCGGGCAGCCTCTCCCCATCCTCAGCCCCTGCCGCAGCGCAGCCGGGACTCGAGTCTCCGGCCCGGCCCCCGCGCTGCTTTCCCCTGGTCCCGAAAGCTCCCGCCGTAGGGAGAACAGAAGGCCCAACCCAGGGGCTGCCGCCATGGGCAAGTGATGCAGGCACCCGAGCCCCCGTGGCCAGAGCCAAGCAGAGCTCCCGGCGCAAGAGCCAGAGGCAGGCAGGTCCGAGGCGGGTGCAGAGCTCCGAAAGCAGGGGCCGTTCCAAAACCCCACCCCGCCAGGTCCGAGCGGATAGGGCCGGGTTCCGAGCCCCTACCCCCCGTCAGGGTCCGAGGCCATCTCCGGGTCAGGGCCAGGCGGGTCAGGGTCCGGTCTGAGCCCCACCCAAGTGAAAGGGTCCGAAGGAAAGGGCAGGGCTGGTTCCGAGCCCCCACCCCCCCGGTCAGGGTCCGAAATCCCCACCCGGGTCAGGGGCCGAGGCGGTCTGGTCCGAGGCCCCCCGGGGCAGTCCGATCCCCACCCCGGTCAGGGGCCGAGGCGGGTCCAGGGCCAGTTCTGACCACCCCAAGTGGCAGGGTCCGAGAAGGGCAGGGTCGCGGTCCGAGGCCTCTGGGCAGGGCAGGGGGCAGAGCCGAGGCAGAGGGCCCGTTCCGAGCCCCCCGGAGCAGGGTCCGAGGCGGGCAGGCCGGTCCGACCCCCCCCCGCCGCCGCGCCGGGCAGTGTCCGAGGCGGTTAGGTCGCGCCGAGGTCCCTGGGCATGGGCAGGGGGCAGAGCCCAAAACCGGATCCGATCCGCTCCCCCGGGACAGTGTCCGAGGAAGGCAGGGGCAGAGCCCCAAGGCAGGGCCGGCCGGGCGGAATTGGGAGCTCGGCAGCGAAGCACTTTCAACAGATGTTAGTGGGAGCCGGTGCGACTGGCAGAGCGGCCGGCACCCAGCCCAGCACAACCCGCCGCCGCCGGGAGGAGCGGGAAGGGACGCCGGCGCAGCTTTCAGCCTTTATAGGCGCAAGCCCGAGGGGTGGGGGCGCGGCGGCTCCAGCAGAGGGGCGGCGCTCCCCCTAGTAAAGCAGCCGAGGAAGCGAGCGCCGTCCACAAGGGGAGCTGAGAGAGGGAGGAGGGAAGGCAAGCACGCCCCGCCCGCCATGCGCGCTCCGCAGCCCGGACTCCTTCCGCTGCCGCTCGCTAGCCCTGCAGGGCTGCCCCGGGATCCGGCTCGGCGCTCTGGGATTAGCGCTGCCCGCCGCCCGCAGCCGGCCCTGGGTTTCTGATCGCGCCGCGCCGGGCTTTCGCTCGCCTGCCTTCCAGCTGCACGCGGCTCAAGATGCTCCGCAAAGGAGTCCCGGCAGGGGCCGCGCGCTCCTGAGGGTCGGACCCCGCGCCTGGCAGCCATGCCCGCCCTCCGGGCTCAAACTTTGCCTGGCTCCGTGCACCATTAGGAGCCGCGGCGGGGACGCGCCACAGGCTCCGGGCCGCGTCTCAGGGTGCTGCTGCCGGACGCGGCGCTCACGGTCCCGCGGCTCGCAGCCCCGCCAGCTGCGCTCGGGCCGGGGAGCTCGGGCCATCGCCCAGCCTCAAACATTATAATGCGAGGAGGTAAGTTTGCGGGGCGGGGAGCTCACGGAACCGAGCTGGGCTGAAACTCGCTGGCTTTGTCTCTGCCCTTTGTTCTCGCGGTCTGTGTCCCCGCGCGCCCCCCTGCCCCCTGCCCGCTCCCGCCCGGCCCGCCGAAGCTGGCATGTTTCTGTAATCACAAGCCCTCTGAGGCCGAGAGCAGAAATCAATATTTCCAGCCAGACGCGGGGATTATAGACTCCACGGTAGCTCATTAATTTCCCGAAAGGCTGGAAGTGGTCTTTTCTCGTTAACCCCGAGGTCGGGAGCCGGGCTGCGCTCCCCACCTGCTAGGGCGGGATAGCTTACGTGGTCTGGACATTGCTCTGTAAAAACCCAGGGGTGTGAGTTTCAATCCTTGAGGGGTGGAAATGGGGCAAAAATCTGTCTGGGGATTGGTCTTGCTTTGAGCAGGAGGTTGGAGGAGATACCTCCTGAGGTCCCTTCCAGCCCTGACATTCTGTGGGGAGCTGAGGGCTTCTGTGAGCCACTGATGATGTTATTTGCTGGGTGAGGCACCTGGACATGGTGCTGCTGGAGCTCTTGCTCTCCAAGAGAGAAAGGGGCACTCATCTCAACATGCCCTTGGGCCTCCTCTCTTCCTGGGAGCAGGAAGGTGGGGTGCTTGGCAGAGCTGTGCAGATCCTTGGCACAGGCTGGTTTTTAATTCCTAATGACTGGCCCCAGCGGAGGGCAATACAAGCACAGGAAGAGAGGGCAGGGGGTGGGACTCTGTTGTAAGAAGGGAGCTTCTGGGACTGGCAGTGAGCTGGGGGAACCTTCCAGCTAATGCTAATGTTTGGTGTTATTCAAGGGAAAAGTCTCAGCTCCCCTCACATATCCCAAAAGTCCCCCCACAGCTGCACCCCTCTGTGCCTATGTAATCCTGCAGTTGTCACAACTCTGGGCAGGTGACATCACAACTATTTCCATGGCAACAAACTAGGACATCATAGGGCAAGATTTTTGACATCACTACAGAGGAAGAAGCCAAAGTCTGGGTCCTTTCCCTCCTCACACATGCACCAATGCCAGCCACTGGCTATGCAGAAAGTAATGCCTGGGCAGGCTGTGTGGCGTGGTAGAGTCCTGGGACAGGCCAAGACTTGGTAGCCAGGAGGCCAGGAGCTGGCCAAAGTCTGCACCAAGCCCTGAGGCTCTGAACCAGGCCAAGGGTGGCCACTGAGGCATCCTGGGGACTTGGGGAGGTTTCCAGGGGCTGTGGCTCCACTCCCTCCTATTGGTCCCCTCTTCTGGAAGTTCTTGGCTGCAGCTGGCCCACACTGAGCAATTGAGCCCTTCCACTAGGCGCTCTCGCCTACCCTGTCCGATGCAGGGTGAGTGTGGAACATGACTTTGATGTATAGGTTAGATGTGCACCCAGGGTATCAGGAATAAAGGACACTGGGCTCGTCTCTCAGTGCATAGCTGGTGGCACCAGCACTAAAGCTTGCGCAGAGTGAGGACTTCCTGGAATGCTGCCCAGGTGAGAACTCGGGATCCCACTTGGAGAGCCTGGAGCACAGGAAGGAGTTTCTCTGCTGGGGCATAAAGGCACCTTGCAGCTGCAGGGCCTTGGGTCCTGAGCCTTAGTTCTCTGACTTCCAGGTGGACTTTGTGCAGCTTCTTAGTCAAAACAAGTTTGTTGTTGCCACTGGGGTTAGGTACTCAGTGTGCTGTGTCCTCTGGCGAGCACCATCCCTGCAAACGGACCCCATCAGAAAACAAAACTTGCTCAGAATCCTAAGTGTGCCGGAGCTGCTGACAATGCTCAGAGCAGAGAGAAATAGCAGCTGCCCTGGTTTCCAGCCCCTCCATCACCCAGTCACTCCTGGGGATAGCAAAGCACTGCCCTGGTCTGAAAAATGGAGAGGAAATGAGATGCAGAGACTAGGTGGAGCTGCTCCCCACAACCAGGAAGGAAGGTCCGGTAAAAGGGTTTCATTTCACCAGGACTAGCCTGTTAAGATCAAGATCTACAGCTCTCATTTTCAGAGCTAGAAAAACAAAATGCAAATCAACAGCCTCTGGGCTTATTCAGAACCTATTCTTAAAGTTTTTGTCTTGTTAAGCAAGGAAATAGAGTGCCAAATAGGCTTTGTTAAGTGGCAGTCTAATTAATAATTTAAAATCTTGTAGCTGTCTTTCATTAGAATTTATCTGTACATCAACCACAAAATCAGTCAAACACACTCATTTATAAGTTAATGCCATTGCTGAATAATTCAACAAGCAGCTAGATTAAGGCCTGCATTCCTGCAAGATGCATTCCATTCTCTGGGTTTCTGTAGCCAGATGGTCCCTGTATGGCTGCTTCAATAGGCCCAATTCCTTGGCAAGTCTGCAGTGCTGTGGCACAGACAGGCTGGTACATGTGTACAGCCCCAAGTGCTTCCCCGGTGAGGCCATGTAATTCTTCTGGAAGGGAATGAAACCAAACAGACCCCACGAGACAGGTTGGGAGTGTGTGCGCAGGAGGGGCCAGTCTGCCCTTCCCCACACCAAGAGGGAGTGAGGAGGCGACTCCCAGGCGCTCCCTCCCTGTGGAGAATGGCTGAGGGAAGCAGGGAACTTTCTGCAGCGCACTAGAGCCAGGCTGATTTCCCTAGGGCATCAATGCAGCTGTGAGCTGGTCGTGCTCCATGTCAGAGGAACCTGACAATTTGGAGTTGGCGTGGGCTGTGGCCTCCTCTGGGTTCCCCATACCCACTCCATGGGATGTCTCAGGAAGCAGCCAGCAGGCTGTGGCCAGGGACGGAGAGGTTTCTGGAGGCCATTCCAGGGGCCAGGAGACACGGACTTGGGCAATTTCCCTTGTGAGTGAAGAGGGTTAAATGGTGGCTATTTGTCTTGCCTCCCACATGACAGAGCTGGTTGTCACTGCTAGGGTCCCCTGGGGACGCCAAGGTGGAAATCCCTGGGAGGGAGTTTATTTGAGTTC
>NC_133788.1:24187724-24188943 GCF_003597395.2 Chelonoidis abingdonii
GCTTTTTGGAGGAGGGATGTTGACAGCATTATCAGTCTGTAAAGGGCGAGGCACTGCAGGACTAAATCATAGTGACAACGTAACGAAGGCCTGGTGAGCATGTCAGGAGAAGTGGAGCAAAAGCCATGTTGTATCCATGCGTTCTTCCAGAAGTGACAATAGTCAGATGTGCAGACTAGGAGACTGGGGAGGAGAGGTGAGTTCAAGGTCAAGGAGGATGCCAAGACCATGGACAACAGAGTCCAGGGGTTGAAGTTGTTCATGTGGCTCATTCAGTCCATTGATATGTCTTTTTAGCTCCTCTCCTGCTTAGCTGAAAGCTTCATGCGGCAGATGAGCAGCAAAATGACATTAAGTTAATTTCATGTTGTTGCTCAGCTGGTACATGGAAGGGAGCCAGGAAGACACGCAGGCTGGAGCTGCTGGGGTAGGGAAGGTGCTAAAGGGGCCAATCTGAGGTTCTGCCCATTTCCCTTTGCAGAAGGCTCTTTTTGTTAATAACTTGAAGAGAGAAAATGACTAGGATCAATCCTTGTTCATTCTGCTTCAGAGGGCCTGGCTGCAAAGGGGAAGGGACCAGACATTTTAGTCAGTTTCTCTTTACAGCCAGCTTCAGGTGTAAAGAGACTGAAGGAAAAGGGATAATCCTGGGCAGTTTTCCTCAAGGAGGGGAGAGGGATGGAGCTGAGCTCAAGAGGGGAGAGGGATGGAGCTGAGCTCAAGGGCTATTTTCTTGCCTGGGACCTTATTTAATAACAACATTTTCATCAGAGTAGAACATAGGCCTCATTTGAGATTGAGGACCCATTGAGCCGGACCTTGGAGAAACAGCGAATAAAATATGGTTCTTGTATGAAAGATCTAAGAGATCTTTCTGCCTAGGAGAGGTCAGTTCTGTTACAAGAATTGAGAAGAAGCCACAACTTTATTTGTTCAATGCAAGCTGAAGGTTGTCATATGGGAGTCATTAGAGGTGTAGGAATGTGCAGAGTGGAGCGTTATCACTGTGAAGTGGCCAAGAAGTTTAACGGTAGAGCTTAGGTAAGTGTGAGCGAGAACAGAGAATTGACTACAGACCAATCAGTCTCACCTCAATCCCTGGAAAAATCATGGAGCAGGTGCTGAAGGAATCCATCCTGAAACACTTAGAGGAAAACAAGGTGATCAGAAGCAGTCAGCATGGATTCACCAAGGGTAAATCATGCCTGACCAACCTGAT
>NC_133788.1:24190227-24232683 GCF_003597395.2 Chelonoidis abingdonii
TGGTCCTGCCTTTAGCAGGGGGTTGGACTAGATGACCTCATGAGGTCCCTTCCAACCTTTTGATTCTATGATTCTATGATGATTCTATGATTCTATGACCTTTGGGATGTGCTAGCTAGTTCTACAAGGCAGCAGTAACATTGTCTGCTCAGACATTGCTAGGGATACCTGTATTCTAAAAATAGTCCCTCAGCTGCATTTTGTGTCTCCTCCCTAGATGTGGCATATGACACAAGCCGGTTCCCATCATGGCCCTTACACTAAGAAGCATCTACAGCCATTTGCTCTGCAGAGCACAGGCTGCTCGGAACAAAGGCCCACTGTCCTGCAGACCAAATGTATCTGTATTTCGATAGATCACCTATTTTGCAGCAAGATCCATTTGCTAGATTATGCAGCGTGTGTACCCATGGCCATCTCACCTGCACTCAGCCCACTCAGCCATTACTGCAAGACTATTTAGAACACTCCAAACTTCTGAGTAGGATCAAAGAGCTACATTAAAAAATAAAACCTACCCCATGCCAGAGAACTGCTTCTCTCTTTCAGAGGTATGCTTTACTCTTTGCTTCCAAGTGATTTGCAATACACCTTCCCCTAGCATGCTGGTCTTGGAGAATGAATGCCTATTATCCATGGAGTAGGTACAGCATGGGTGTTTGCGGAGCAGACCTCCCTCATGGCTCTGTCAGGTGTACAAGGGAGTACAGTCTCTGTCCGATCCACTCAATCTCTAGCTCTTCTGCAGAGATGCGGATAGGTGGATGCATAAATGGTTGAAAGACCATACTCAAAGAGTTTGCAGTCAGACTGGGAGGACATATCTGATGGGGTACCATAGGGTCGGTCCTGGGGTCAGACTATTCAGTATTTTCATTCATGACTTGGATAATGGAGTGGCGAGCGTTCTGATAACATTTGAGGATGACACCAAGATGGGAAGGATTAGGAGCACTTTGGAGGACAGGGTTAGAATTCAAAATGACCTTGACAAATTAGTCTGAAATCAACAAGATGAAATTCAACAAAGACAAATGCAAAGTACTCCACTTAGAAAGGAACAATAAAATGCACAATTACAAAATTGGGAATAACTAGCTAGGTGGTCATATGCTCAAAAGAATCGAGGGGTAAAGTGGATCACAAATTGAACATGAGCTGCAAATAAGGCTAAAATCATTTTCAGGTGTATTAACAGGAGTATCGTATGTAAGACATGGGAGGCAATTGTTCCGCACTACTCAGCACTGGTGAGGCTTCAGTTGGAGTCCTGTGTCCAATTGTGGGTGCCAACCTTTAGGAAAGATGTGGACAAATTGAGGAGAATCCAGAGGAGAGCAACACAAATGATCAAGGTTTACAAAACCTGACCTATGAGGAAAGGTTGAAAGAACGAGGCATGTTTAGTCTTGAGAAAAGAAGAGGAACCTGATAACAATCTTCACATAGGCTAAGTGTTGTTATAAAGAGGATAATGATTTATTGTTCTCCATGTCCACTGAAGGTAGGACAAGAAGTAATGGTCTTAATCTGCAGCAAGAGAGTTTTAGGTTAGATATTAGGAAAAACTTCCTAACTCTAAGGGTAGTGAGATGCTGGAATTGGTTACCAAAGGAGGTGTGGAATCACCATCCCTGGAGGTTTTAAGAATAAGATTGGACAAACTGCTGTCAGGGAGGGTCTGGGTTTATCTGATCCTGCCTCAGAGCAGAGGTCTGGACTTGATGATCTTTTGAGGTCCCTTCCTACATTGCTATGATTCTATGAAGTGTGCCAGTTTTGAGGTGGACATTTGTCCTCTAGGAACTGCAGTGGGACTTCCTCTTACACAAGCCACTGAACAGCCTTTGAATGATAACAGCTTTTGACAGCTAAGAACTTGAGCCACATTTGAAGCAGAAAGCTAGAGTTGAAAAGCTGGAGCTGTAACCCATTATCAATCCCCTGAGCCATCCCGTGTGCAGACTTGATTGTTAGATATGCTCCTTCACTGCCTAACCAGCTACAGGGGCCCACCCAAGACACTCAGCTGAAATGTGGGAAGAAACCATCAGCCTAGACTACAAGTTTAGTGTCCCGAGATTACTAGGTTTATCCCTGTGTAAACAGCCTGCTCCTGAATAGCACAGTGGGAAAAAAATTCTTTAAAAGAAGGGAATTATATAAAAAAATGAACAAAGGAACAAGCAATGTAGTCTGTAGGAATGAGAACTTTGCTGGGAGCCAGGATACCTGAGTTCTTATTCTGCCTTTGCCACCCCTTGCTGTGTGATCTTGGGCAAATCGCTTAATGCCTGTCTCTCAGTCTGTAAAATGGGGATAATCATTCTGACCTATCTGCCTAGGGTTCAGAGTGAGTTTCTGTACAGTGTTTATAACATGCTAACTGGTTTGTGTCTTGCACATTGTCTGAGGCACAAGGTATGAATACCATTGGTCTGAGCACCGCACTGAGCCGGCAACTCCTAAATTCTGGTTCCAGCTCTGACACTGACTTAATGGGGGGCCTTGAGTAAGTCACTGAATCTTCCATATGCCACCTCTGTGAAACAGGGATAGTAACAATTACTTTAGCTGACACATAAAGGAGCTGAGACTCTGTCAGTGTTTGTGAAGAGCTGTACAAGTGTTTAATGTTATTAAACATATAAATCAACTAGAGTTGTCAGCTCAAAATTTAGAAACTATATACGATTATCAACTAGAGATTCTTTCCTTCCAGCTGTGTGATCGATCAGTGGATGGCATTGAGGCAGTGATGGGTCTGTGACAGAGTGCATAGTTCATTATTATATTGTATTTATTTGTATGGTGGATTGGGGCTCTGGGGCGCCAGGTGCTTTACAAACATACAAATACAAACAGTCCCTGCCCTAAAGAGGTTACAGTCTAATTTAAGACAAGATGCAACAAGTGGATGTAACAGTGTGGGAGGAAGGAGGCGGGCAACAGTTATACGAATAGCTGCACAGGCAAACGGTGTGGAGCCTGGTGATTTTACTGTCTAATCACTCTGAGTACATGGAGAAGCGAAACTGAAACCACCCAAGTTATAGTTTGTTTAGAAAAACAGCTGCTAAGTAAGGATTTGGCACAGTGTGTGTGAGCGTGCATGTGCCGTGGGGCCCATGGGAAAGATCTGCGTAGAGTGGTATATTAGTGTAATGCACCCACTGCGAGCACAGCTGTTGCAATGTACTGAGCATGTGCAGAAGGATGTGCATACACAGCTGGAGCACTGGCCAAGGGATTTCATAGGCATGTACAACAGGCAGACTGACACATCACAGCAAGTGCAAACCTGGTGGTATTGGTGAGCCCACAACACCAAGGGTAAGCTCAGAGGGCAGGTTAGCACCACTTCTTGTAACAGCTCCGTTTGCCCCATGCGTGACTCAGAAAGGGAGCCTCTGAATAGCCATGACCTCACAGTGCATGCTGGAAAGGTGCGAGATGTGGATTTTCATGCTGGATTGTACCTTCAAAGAAACCACCCTGGCCAGATTCCTAGTTAAGGATGTCTTTATGGAAACTCACCATCCTTGTGCATAGTATCAGGGGTTGGCTGTGTTAATCTGTATCCACAAAAACAAGGAGTCTGGTGGCACTTTAAAGACTAATAGATTTATTTGGGCATAAGCTTTTGTGGGTAAAACACCATTTCTTCAGATGTACCCTAGGGTCAGATGGACACTCTCAGAAATATTCTGTTCACTGATCACAAGTGACTAGGAAGCTGAGGTTCCATTGCTGATCCAGGCCAAGAGCTTGGTTCTGGGCAGGCATAGTTCTGCCAAGCAGCTGGGTTTTGTTCCATTCATGGGAAGGCTTGCCCATGTGGATGGCAGGGTGAGGCCAGGCCAGAAGAATGCTGATCTGGGCAGTCCTCTGCGCTGGTGCTGAATGCTTATGGATGGGTGTGACATGAGTGGCGGATGCAGGGCAGCAGTGGCAGGGAGATATTAGAAGACAATCTTCTTTGCGCAGAGCAGGATTGAAAAGTTATGAAACAGAAAATGCTCCATTTGGTGCAGAAAGCCTCTGTTTTGCTCCCTGTATTTTTAAGCACCTACAGCTGTTTTCTGTTTGCTTCCCAGTTTGTGCACCTGCATCATGGGCTCTGGAAATGGTCTACCTGGTCTGGCTGATGTTTCTGAGCTTGCCTTGGTTTCACAAGCAGCTTCTTAGGAGTCTTGCAGACGAAGCCAGGAGGGCTGTTCTGCCACCAGATTCCCAGCACGGACAGGGAGGGTAAGCATGGGGCTGCATCACTGGTCCATCAATGCGGAGCTCCATGTAGGTGAGCAGGCTTGGCTGCTGTGCAGTAGAGAGGCTTGTTGGGTTTGAAATGGAGCAGACAAACCGCTGAGGCCTATTTGGTACCTGCCATAGCACTGCAGGGGGCTTTTACTCAGGTCATCAAGTAGGAGACCCTGTCTACTCCTTGTGTGTGCTAGAGTGGAGGTTTATCAGTGCAGAGGCACTGCCGGTGTCCGTGTGTGTGTGTGTGTGTGATGTAGGCATTGTTCCAGCCAGCAACGGACTCTAGGAAGAACAGTACCTCTCCAGCACTGCTTGGTATTTAGAGAGCAGTGGTACCGACCGAGTCCTGCAGACTCATCAGGTACAATGTCCAGCAGCTGCCGGGGGGTTCGTCCCCTTAAACCCGACACTGTATTTAAGTCTCTAGTTAGAGGGTTTCAGACCACTTGCCTCCATTCATGATCTCATAACATCCCTGTGGCAACTGCGGCTGTTGTTTACATGGGAAGTTAATATTAGTAATTATTTAATGAGTTCTAGCTTCTTTCAATGTGAAGTAGCATTTGAAAACAAGGAGGAGGAGCCAGAGCCATGTGATGTTGCATGGGCTGCAGTTTGATAACCTGGACACTACCAGGACTGCATTAGTGACAGAAATAGCAAGTCAGTTTGGAGTTTTGGTTTTGCTGGTCTCATTTTTATAGACTCCAGTTCATGTCATCAACCCAGTGGAAGGTGAAAGCCTCTGGAAGTGTATGGACCTTGTAGTAATTCCTCACTTATTTGGGAGTGAGCACTCAGCTACCATGGTGATAAGCGTAGCCAGAAAGCCCAGATAAATCTACCTGGAGGTCCCAAGGCAAAATGAGAACTTGCACAGCAGGGTTATCAGGTGGCAATCACATCCATGGACACTGGAGCAGGCTTGGACTCCCCGTCACTGTGGAGCTACCTGTTCAGGGGCGCAGGTTCCCTTGTTGTTGAACTTAGCAAACGAGAGAAGTGTGACTTCACAGACACACAGGTATGTGTCTTTGTTTTATAATCATTGAGTGAATTTTAATACTCTGGAAGCGAGAGACTGCAGGCAGATGCTGAGCAACCCCGTCCATAGCTCTGTTAATCATCTCTGTCCTGAACCTGCAGCTCTCTGGCTCTCTAGCGCTGCTCAGTCAGTGCACCCCAGTTCTGTACTGAGCACCCCCGGCTATAACTGCCAGGCCCATTCTGAGCAGCAGCTGTGATTAATACAACCATGCCATAGGTTGGTGGTTCTCAACATGGGGTCTGTGGAGCAGCATTTGGGGGGGAGGGATGACACGACTCAAGCTGTCTTGGTCACAGTGGTGAAGTATGCGCAATGGAAACAAGAGACAGTCCTACCCTGCTAGACTATTTCAATTGTGCATGTGCCAGTCTTCAGGCAAAGCTCCTTGCCCGCCTGTCACGGCTCCCTTGTGTTCTCCTGCCTGTTTGGGTTCCTGAACAGGCATAGAAGCCTGTTAATGAGACTCTCTTTATTGGGCATCTCTTTGATGTAAATTTAACTGATCAGATTTGCTGACAACAGCAAGATGGACGAGGTAGCAAACCCACAAGTGGCAAAACCCGGCTGCAAACGGACCCAGAGAGACTCGAGTGGATGGGCTGTGAGTAATGAGGGGAGACTTGGACCAGCAGCCCGGGAGTGGAAATAAACAGCCCAGACCCAGAACAAGGGCACATAGCCAACCAGCTGCACTCAGCACAGCGAGGCTGTTTATTTTGATCTGTCCTAATATGACTTTATGTAACTAAGCATTAGATATGCCACAGGGAAGCTACAGAAATGGGAAGTCTCTGTCTTAAGAACTGGTCCGCACCAGGAGAAAGTTAACAGCCTCTGCACAAGGGAGTAGGCTGCTGAGTCCATAAACTCGCCTCTTATAGGAGGTTTTTAAATGTAAGCCCAGGTCTCTGGAGGACAGAGGTCTGAGCTTGAGCTTCTTGTCACTCCCCATTCGCCATCTGCATGCAGACTGGGTCCCTTTTTCACTTCTCCACAAGAGGGTGTTCTCCTTGGTGGCTCCAAGGGTGCCACTGATGAGTGTGGAGACCTTCTATCTGCTCTGCCACAGCCATGCAGCTTTTGCCACTGGCAACAGTCTCCTTGGCAGGTTTTAGCCCTTACCTCATCAAAACAGAAAATGGCTGCTGGTCGAGCTCCGCAGCAGGGGCTAGGAATTCCTGCTGTCTTTTGCACAGCAACTCCCTGGAGGCAGGGAAAGAGGGGACCTGTGAGATCAGTAGGGTAATTAATAGAACAAACCATCACCCTGGAAATGTGAGAGCTTCTTATAGAAGGACACAAATCAGCAGCAAGGTCTGGATTTATTTACTTATGGACAGATCCTGCTCAGTGTCCCTGATGTAAATCCAGAGTAACTCCAGGAACTTCACAGAGCAGATCCCTGTCAGTCCTGAATCAGCAGCCTGAGTGCAGTACAAGTTAGCACACCTGGAGTTTGGGCATTTCAGTCTTTGCCCTTTTGTGATGGACTAAATCAGTTCCTTCCCCAGAACAGGTCCTTCCCTCACTGTTTGGCTGAGTGGGGCAGGAGCTGGTTTCGCAGCCCCTGCTGGATTCAGGATGGGACTTCCAGCTGCCCGTTCTCTCACGCTGGGGACAGACGAGGCTGTAGATTTTCCCTATCACTCTCTAGAGCAGGGATCTGGAGGGATCAGTAATTCTCTGGGTATCAGGGTTCTACACTTCTTCCATCATGATCCTTTTTTCTGCACGAATTTGCCGGGTGTTTCTGCTAACAAGCCCAGAATATTATAATTTCAGTGGGATTTAAAAAACAAAATAATCCTCACACAAATTACTCTGCAGTGCCTCTGCCAGGGCCTAAGATCTGCTGCTATCTATTTTTTAATAATTGAAGGTAATAAATATGTATTTCTTTCTCCTTTTTTTTCTGCCTTCTGCAGCTTGTCAGCGCTCTGTGTCTCTCCTCTGATCAGACCGCATCTTTGCTGAGAAAAAAAAAATCCTTTAAGCAAAAAGGATTAAAGCCTTGAAAGTAGGTCTGCCTGAGACTCCTCTGCTCACTCCCTCTTGCATGCAGTGATGCTCTTCCAGGGCAAGGGAGGGGCCCACATAAAGTGTCAGAAACCAGGAAACCACTGCAGAAGAGGAAGGAAGGGAGAGAAATGGGAAAACAGAGAGAGATGCAGAGAGTGGAGGGGAGACAGAGAAGGAGAGATGGAGGGAAAGAAGAGATGTGGGTCCAGTTCTCCCCCAACCAAGTTTTGCAGCAGTGGTGCTGCTCTGACTTCAGTCCTGATTCACATTAGGATGAGATCAGAGTCTAGCCCCTGAAGCAGGGGAAAAGCACACACTGGGTAAGGGGGATTATGGAGAAGGGTCTCCCCTCTCTTTGATGCACTACCATCCTGCCAACTTGTTGAGAACACATTGAATGGGCACTGAGAAGGGGCAGGGACTGCCCAGAGGGATCAGCTGCTTGTGTTGGAAGAACCTGGTAGTAGCTGGTGACAGGAGAGGAGGGGATAATACTAGTTAATCAAACCCCTGTGCTGTGAGTCTTGCCAGGCCTAGGGAAACCCTGTCAATATTGTGTTAACACAACCTGCACACTAGAAACATCCTGTGGAGGCATGGAGGGTGAGTGGAGCTTTCATTGCTGATGCGTAGGGCTATTCAATAGAGTCTGTGAAACCAAGTGGCATTGTGACCTGGCCTGTGTAGTTGCAGGGGCACTCAGGTTTGGGCCGGCCACCCCTCCATCTCCACCACTGCTGTGACCATGTGTGCCAGGTTTGGAGCTGGGAGCTGGACTCCGCCCCCGACTGTGGGGCACGTGAGGGGTGGGCTTGCTCTTCTTTCTGTGATTTATCATTTCATTCCCACATCTCTGCTGTAAAATGTGCTAAACATTTCTGTGCCAGAATTGTAGCTTTACAGCTGAACAGCGGGCAGAGGGGCACCACGGGCTCAGCCCCTTCTGGCCTTGGAAGTGATGCCAGAACTGTGAATTGGTCCAGGTTCCACAAGCTGAAAGCTTCAAGCTGCTGCATCCTGGTGACCCTTCGCCCCATCCTACCACAGCTTTACAGAGAGAGAGCTGCGTGCACTGCAGGCTGCGCACCCTCAGAGCTGCTCATCCCCACAGGAAACTTTCTTGGGGAAAAACGCTCTGTGTAGAGACAGAGCTGCTCGGGCTGCACATATTGCTGCTGCTTTCTGTTCCCTTGTTCTTTACTCCTACGGACATCGGCATGAAAACAGGATCTCAAGAGTCTCATCTGCTCTTGCTGCTCATTCCCCATCTGCAGCTGGCTCTGTCTGGACAGCTCTCTGCTATCAGATGTTCTCCAACAAAGGCCTGAGCTGCTCCTTGCTGTCTAACAAACACCCCTGAAGTTGTCTGATAAGGAAGAGCTCTGTGATGGCCACGTGGAGAGGCAGCCCCAGCTAGCACGGGAGCCTCTTCCTCCTCCTAGGGGAGTGCGGCTGCTCAGCCTAGAGTGGTAGCAGCAGCAGAGCCAGGGTATTAGAGTGAGAGGAGCCAGTATGAAGGAGGATGCTATTTATAGCTTCTTTCAGCTTTTGTTCCTTTTCCAGTGGAGCTTCTCTTTAAATAGAAACTGAGTTGGCTGAACCAGTCTCCCCTGTGCCCAGCCGTCCACTGGGGCATTGCCCATCCTTTCCCCTGGAGAAACACAGAGGCCACAGCTAGCCCCTCATGATCCTGTGCATGTGGCCCTTCCCATGGGTCTGGGAACTCTGAACTGCGGTGCCCACCTCCCTCCCTGTGTGCTTTGTGCCAGGGCCCAATGTCCTTGGGGGTGGGGGCCCTGTCTGAGCCAAACAGGGATGGATGGAGGTGCCTGATCGCCTCAGCTAATGAAACTGGACACAGCCCAGTTCAGTCTCTGCCTGTAAACTCTGCTCCTGTGATATCCCTCCCTGCACGTGTCCCAGGGGGGCAGAGAAGGGGCCCAGGGAGGTGGCTGCAGTAGATGTGGGTGGATAGAAGTGTCTGGGAGAGCTCTAAAAGCGGCACTATCCCCAGCATTTTGTGATGCTGCTCGGCATCTTTTCCCCCCTATTCCTCTCCAGCAGGCCTACCCAGCATCTCCTCTCCGGCTCTCCGATCGATAGGCCAGGGAACAAAACAAAACAAAACAAAACCCAGTAAATATTTAATATGACCCAGAGAGCCAAGGAGAACACTCCCCTGTTTCCCCGTCTGTCTCCTCTGCCAGCCACTCGCAGCAGCTCATCAGCGATAATGAGGCCAAGTGCAGTGGGAATCGATAGCAAAGCCAACGTCAGTGAAGGGGTCAGCTCCTGCTGTTTTCTCAGCACCTGCCCTGCTGATGGAGCCCAGGCTTACCATCCCGTCTCTCTAACTGTCATTTGTAGTCAGCACTCCTCCATCTCCATCTGCCTTGTCCGCCTAAGACCAGTGCCCACCAGGCATCAGTGCGGCTAGTGATACCAGCATATATCAGCTGGAAAGGCCCAGGGGTATCTCCCTCAGGGTCTGGCTCCTTCTCCCTGCATTCGCTCTCTGCCCCCTTTTCTCACTTTCTATCTCCTTTTCATGGATAGTTCTCTGAAAACATCCGCTCAATGTGCAGCAGCAGTCAAAAAAAGAAACGGAATATTGGGAATCATTAAGAAAAGGATAGATAATCAGACAGAAAATATAATATTGCCTCTATATAAATCCATGGTAAGCCCACACCTTGAATACTGCGTGCAGATGTGGTCGCTCCACCTCTAAAAAGATATATTGGCATGGAAAACGGTACAGAGAGGGGCAACCAAAATGATTGGGGTAGGAAACTGCTTCTGTATGAGGAGTAGGACTGTTCAGCTTAGAAAAGAGTTGACTAAGGAGGAATATGGTAAAGGTCTATAAAATCATGAATGATTTGAAGTGAACAGGGAAGTGTTATTTACTCCTTCTCAGAAGACAAGAATGAAGGGTCACCCATTGAAATCAATAGGCAGCAGGTTTAAAACAAACAGAAGGAAGTATTTCTTCACATAATCAACCTGTAGAACTTGTTGCCAGAGGATGTTGTGAAGGTCAGAAGTATAACTGGGTTCAAACAAGAATTAGATACGTTCCTGGAGGATAGGTTGTTCCATCAATGGCTATTAGCTAAGATGGTCAGGGATGCAACCTCATGCTCTGCGTGTCCCTTAACTTCTGGCTGCCAGAAGCTCGGAGAGGATAACAAGGGATGCATCACTCAATAGTTGCAATGTTCTGTACATTCCCTCTGAAGCATCTGGCTTTGGCTACTGTCAGAAGACAGGATACTGGGCTAGATGGACCACTGATCTGGCCCAGTGTGACCGTTCTTATGTTCGCCTGTGTCTTGGCTGCCCTCTCTCTGATTCTCTCCCTCCTTCTCTCTCCCTCACCTCGCTGCTTACCCCAGCACATAAATTTCCTTAGAATATACTGATGTGGCGCAGCAGTCTGTGGTAGTATCTGTTCACACTGTCTTCGCCTTGTGAGGCTAGGGATCCGTAGTCATGCGTCCTTCAAGTGACAAGGGCTATGACGACGATTCCCATGAAGATTTTTTAAGAGGCAGGATTGGCCAACCCTGTCAGGCTGGGCTCGATAATAGTTTAGTCTGCCTGAGTGGACAGGGACTGGACTCGAACCGCTCTTGACGGTCCCTTCCGTCCTATGCTTTCCATGACTTTCAGTACACTCCAGCCGCTGCGCCTTTCCGCCCTCCGTCTGAGTACTCCTAGTATAGCGCCTGCTGCCGAGTTACTGAAGTCATGGAATCATAGGACTGGAAGGGACCTCAAGAGGTTGTCTAGTCCAGTCCCCTGCACTCATGGCAGGACTAACTATTATCTAGCCCATCCCTGACAGGTGTTTGTCCAACCTGCTCTTAAAAATCTTCAGTGATGGAGATTCCACAACCTCCCTAGGCAATTCATTCCAGTGCTTAACCACCTGGACAGTTGGAAAGTTTTTTCTAATGACCAACCTAAACCTCCCTTGCTGCAATTTAAGCCCATTGCTTCTTGTCCTGTCCTCAGAAGTTAACAAGAACTTTTTTCTCCCTCCTCCTTGTAACAATCTTTTATGTACTTGAAAACTATTATCATGTCCCCACTCAGTCTTCTCTAGACTAAACAAACCCATTTTTTTCAATCTTCCCTCATAGCTCATGTTTTCTAGACCTTTAATCATTTTTGTTGCTCTTCTCTGGACTTTCTCCAATTTGTCCTCATCTTTCCTGAAATGTGGTGCCCAGAACTGGACACAATACTCCAGTTGAGGCCTAATCAGCATGGAGTAGAGCAGAATTACTCCTTGTGTCTTGCTAACAATACTCCTGCTAATTCATCCCAGAATGATGTTCACTTTTTTTTGCAACAATGTTACACTGTTGACTCATATTTAGCTTGTGGTCCACTATGACCCCCAGATCCCTTTCTGCAGTACTCCTTCCTAGGCAGCCATTTCCCATTTTGTATGTGTGCAACTGATTATTCCTTCCTAAGTGGAGCACTTTGCATTAGTCCTTATTGAATTTCATCCTATTTACTTTAGATCATTTCTCCAGTTTGTCCAGATCACTTTGAATTTTAATCCCATCCCCAAAGCATTTGCAGCCCCTCCCTGCTCGGTATCATCCCCACACTTTATGACCAGGAGGGCTCAGAGGTTCTGGTGACAGGAATGTTAGAGGATATTCCTGTTGATATTGTACAGAGGCAGAGAGGGATCTGTCTCTGGACAGGGGACAAAGGATGTCTCTGAAGAAGGAAATGGTTTCCTCACAGACACTTGGTGCTCGGGTGGGGAAAGACAGCCTGAGAAGGCATGCCAGAGCAGGGGCCTGAATCCTTTCCTCCCCAACACTGGGGAACCAAAGCCCAGGAGTTACAACTTGGATAAGAGCAGCTCTGCAGGGGGCCAGGCCTGTCCTGACCACTCAAACTACTCCAGGGGGCACTGCCCTCACTGCACCACCTGGATTGTGTAGCCTTGGCAGCACACAGCACGACTGGCTGCCTCCCTCCCTGGTAGGCAAATGGGAGAAGGAAGTGGTGGGGTCAGATCCCAGCCTCAGCCTCTCCAATTCTTTGAGGTCACAGGGGCACATGAGGGCATGTGAAACTCCCCGGGTACCCATCCAGTGTGATCTGAAGGTGGAAAGGTGATGGACTAGGAGCTGCTCTGTAATGATGTATGAATACTGCCTCTTGGTTTGGTTATAGGATGTTCACTGTATGAATATACGGGTTTAAATCAATAGGGAGCTGTCTGAAATACAGGCAGGGCAGAGGGAGATATGAGAACTTCTCTAGGGTGCTTAGGGGGTGCCTCTGATCCTTTCATCTTTGATAGGGGTGAGATGTGACAGACTGGGGATATGCCTGGCTCAAATGCTGAACCCCACTGTATTTCAGGGTCTCTTCTTTGTATTGTAACCTCCTTTGTGAATAGAACAGCCATTTTGTAACTAGTAGAAAGACTGTGTGTTAGGAGCTGTGACAGAGCCATCGAGGGCCATCAGCATCGAATGATTCCTTCCTACTGGGACAATGAGAGCTGATAAGGGCAGAATTGGAGCCTATAATTCCCCAGGCTGAAGCACATGGGCAGAAAGGGGATCAGAGACTATATTTATGGCAGAAAGCTCCCTGTGAAGGAGGGCAGACCACTGCCACATGCAAGAAGGCCAGGTGAAAGCCAGAAGAGTCCTAGCCTGTGAATGCTGGTCAACCCCCGGACTCACAGAAGGAAAGAGATAAGATCTGGGGTGGGGTTGTGTCCACGATTTTGTTTTTCATAGATTTGTATCTCTAGTGCTTTCAAGAGTAAAGGGTCTTTGGTTAAGAAAAACCCTTGATAATCTCCATTCCTTGTTTTCCTGACATGTCGGGTTAATGAGAAACCAGAGCTCCTGGATTCTGGGGAAATGTGTCTATGGGACTGGGACTTGGGAGAGCAGAGGGGCTAGATCCAGAGTTGAGATAGCTGGATTGTGGAGTCCCACTGCCCAAGAAGGGTGTCAGACACCTGGTCTGCACCTGGGAGTGTGCCTGAGAGACCCTGAGCCAGGCACAGCGACCAGCCACTACCCAGCCCCAGGGTGTTAGAAGCTTGTGGATCTGGTGATTGTATCCATTCACAACAGACTTGTGTCTGTCCAGAGAGCGGGACTGGGCCAGGCTGTGACACTTGGATGAGCAGTCTGTGTTATCATTTAATTCCTGGGCATGCACCCAGAGCTGCACACGGTGCATGCAAATATTAATTCATGGAAAACCATTCCTTTGAGTTAAGCATTAAAGCCCTTCCAATTGCATCTCCACCCCCACACACACACATTATCCACGTTAGGGATGTGCCACCCATAGCAATAAGTGTCCAAAGAGTCTGAATACTAGCCTCATTTGGAAAACTGAATGCTTCCAAACACTAGGCTGAAAACACCAGCCTCCAGAAGTTCAGAAACCATGCCACAACCCTTCAGAATCTGCCTGCCTGTTTCTAGTTGCAATTTTACTCTATTTCCAAACAATGTTTTTCTGAATGCAAATAACTCTCCCTCCTACCCCCAATCTACATACTGGGGCATTTGCTCATCATGGATATATATTCTCACACAAAAAGCTTTGTTAACTGGAGGTTTCCAGACTGCATATCCCCTCAACATACAGTGTCCAAAGCAAAGAAATAGTAGCTATGACTTTGGCATGACTAGAAAGAGTGGGTGAGGGTAGGTCAGGTTTAGCTAACACATACTAGCTAAGCCCCACCGTTTCCACACTGTAGAAGCCGGGTAACACTTCTACTTCCATTTTAGCTAGTTGTGTCCAAGCCTGGGCACATCCTACGTTACAACATAAGCAGCTAAAATTGAACTAGAGGATTTACCCTGCCTCTACACTAGGAAAAAAGTGGAGTTTAGGTCAGGCTTAGCTAGCACTTGTTAGCTAACCTGGACCTTTCTTCACCCACTCTTCCTAGTCAAGACAAAGCCCAAGTCTGTTCACACCCCATCTGTGCTCCACACAACAATTCTTCTTATGCTCAGCCACAGCCCAAGTATCGTCACCCTCCTGATGAACCAGCAAGCACCCTCAAACTCCAGCATGAGCACTTGGTACATCTTCCCATGGCTGGTAATGACCACAGGTTGGTGTGGTTTCCATACTGCACAGGGCACATCATTCTCTACATGGTTGTGTGTTGGGCCATGTAAATAAGTGAGGTAATGCCACTGCAAGACGTATTTCTGCAATGTTCAGGAAACATTATGTGAATGGATGAGCTATCTCGCTAGTGATGGCTCTTAATTTGGCATTGATTTCTATGCAGAAGTTACAGAACTGAACTCTCTGTCTGTGTGTACAATAGTGTATTGTACTGATAACCAGAGTTAACACAGCAAGTGGGTGGTTGTGAAGTGTGGCGTTTGTAGGGATTGTGTCTGTTTCCTAGAGGAACTTCAAACTGCGATACTGTCAAAGTAAAATTTCCTAAAGGTGCATTTATAAATGTTTCTTCTGCAAAAGTTAGTCAATATTTTTCCAAAAATAGACATGGAAAAGTCAGTTGTCCTCTGAAGTGATTATGCTAAATCTGGAGACCAAATACAATAATGAAAGTGACATAGAGGGATTTTAGTCCTGCTTTACAAGTAAATAGCAACACAGCCTTAACTAGGAAGGTGCTAGAGCCTCCATCATTTAGCTGGCATTGCACTGAGGCAAGTGTAAACACAGATGCAAGCCTTGCAAGGAGAGGTGTGTGGTGTGAGTGTGTTAGAGTGTGTGAGGGTGGGCGTAGCTGCCAGGGATGTAGCACTACTTCCTGCAAAAGTGATCTTGAGTTAGTAATTCTGTCTCGCATGAGATAGTCTCCAAAATCTATCTTCTGTGTTATGTCACCATAAGATAAAGCATCCACATTCAAAACCCAGCTACCATTTTACCATTTAAATTTATCTAATTGAAAAGCTGCACAACAGCAATTATGATACTTTGCACGTTAGTAATAAATACACATATTATACCTGATACAACAGAAAACATGCATAACTCAGCTTTTATATGCCAAACTTTAAACTAAGTAGCAAGGCATATCCAAAGCACACGTGTCGTTAGTCAAAAAGCCCATTAGCGGCACATGTAACGTATTGTTTTTACAATATTAATATTCCCTGCAAACTTCAAACAAGGGTAAGATTCATTGGGCTGGTCCGACTACTTTGGGGATATTCCATAAACCCAGTTAAACTGGCAGATCAGACCAGGTTGACAATGGTTTTCCACCTGCTTCCACTTATCCTGACAGTATCCTAGCAACCCTGACATACATGCCACTCATCACAGCTCCCAACACCTCAGCTCCACTGGAGACAGCCTCCAACATGCCCCACTCACCCCCAACATATCCACAGAGCCCACAGTAGATGATCTGGAGTCTAGACAGACATTGACACAAATGGCCCCTTGTAGGGCCTCAGCCAAAGACAGTGCAGTATTTTAAATTAGCAGTGGAGTGTTCTTGGCAGAGAAGGCTAATGGTGTGTCTAGTATGAAGCAGACATCATGTGCCTGCAAGAAACACACAGAGAGATGACAGCACCAAACATCCCTGGCATGCATCTTGATGCAAACACTGAAAGCAACTCCTATGGTAGTTCGATAGCTGTATGTAACCGCAGCAAGGTGATGACTCACCGGCGTGGCGCCTCCTGCTGGTCATCTAGGGAATTAGCTTTTCCAGCCTTGGCGTGCCCTCTGCCAGCCAGTATCCCGCATGCCTCAGGCCCCTGTGTCCTCCCGGACCCCAGTGCCCCTTTACCTTGGGTGCTGCCCCCTGGCAGTACCCCCGCTCTCTGGGTCTGCCCACCCAGGGGAACCCCCCCAATCCTCTATCCCCACCTTGCCTCAGTGGCTACTGCCAGTCACCATCTAGCCCTCGCACACTGGGGCGGATGGCATCTGTAAACCACTCATCATGGGCAAGGGGGCTTTGGACCTGCTGCCTTTGCCTACCCCTGGGCTGCCTCTCTGCAACCCCAGTACCTGCTTTAGGCCTTCAGCAAGGACTCAGCCTGGGGGATTTCCAGCCTGGAGCTCCCCAGCTCCACTCTAGGGACCCTGCTGAGCTCCCAAGCAGCCAGGCCCCTCTCTCTCCACAGCTAGAGAGAGATTGTGAGCGCCTGCCCAGAGCCTTTTATAGGAACAGCTATGGCCTGATTGGGGCATGGCCCCAGCTGTGGCTGCCTTCCCCTATCCGCCCAGTCTTTGGCTTGCAGCCCTAGCCCTCTCCCAGGCTGGGTGTAACTCCTTCAGGCCTGGAGCAGGTGACCACCCTGCGACAGTAAAAAACAATTGGTTAGAAACACTGTTGTGAACACAATGGTACAATGGAACCTATCATGGCTGAACTTGATCAAATGGCAATAGTTCGTGTTTACAAACCACCAGGTGAACAATTTGCATGGCCAGAAAAAAAAGTGCCTTGTGACTTCAACAGACACAACCCCATCTGGGGATACACTACCAATGACAATGGGGAAGAAGTTGAGAAAAGGGTGGCAGCAAACAACTTGACCTTGCTCTGAGTCTTCAAGGATAAATGTATCTTCCAAAGTGCATAGTGGAGCAAGGGATACAACCCTGATGTAGTCTCTGTCACCTCTGAAAACGCAGACAACATCAGAAGGGAAGTCATGGCAGCAATCCCAAACTGCAGGACAGACCAGTGCAAGTGACAATACAGGCTGCAGTACAACCCAAGAATACACAGCACCTGTTGACATCCAACTTCAGGAAGGCTGGCTGGGAAGGCCTGACCTCTGAGCTGGATGAATCCATCCGTAATATTGCTCTGACACAAGCTCTGTGGAGAATTTGTCTCTCTGGTGTGGAAGATGACCCAAAGCATGCCCCTAGGGGATGTTAGACCTTATATGTATTTGGGCTTTCAGAACAGACAAGCCAATAATGTAAGGGCTTTTCAGAACTGTTTGACCTGCATCCCTTCAGTGAAGGAATCACTGGATCAGGGAAATGCTTATGAGAGAGATCGGAGATGAGCAATGTGACCACAGAAGGGAGCGGACTGAAATACCTAACCTGTACCGCAATAGCAAGAAAGCCTGGGCCACCATTCGTAAGCTGAACACTGCTTGACAACACCCAAAGCATATTGCCGCAGTGTGTCCCAGCAAGTTGCACACCTACTCCTCCTCAATGGCAAACCAGTCCACAAAGCACAAAACAAAACAAGTTGAGCAGGAACTTTGCTCACTCCCCAGGGCAGCAAAGTCCACAATGAGCAGCTTAATGTGGAGGAGTTGACAATAGCCATGAAACCGCTGGAAAGTGGAAAGGCAGCTGGACTTGAAGGCACATTCAATGAACTATTACTACACTTCTGGCCAAGAACACAAAAGTGGCTACTTAACTTCTTGAATTCTTGCCTGGAAATAACGCAGACACCCAGGCAGTGGAGACAGGCAGAAGTGATTGCACTACTCAAACCACATGAATATCCTAACTCTGCAAAGAGCTACCAGCCAATATCCTTACTCTGCTCAAGCTACAAGCTAGATGAGGGGAAAATGGGTAGAACAGCGCCAGTAGTGGAAGGGCAGCTGACTGATGACCAGCCTGGTTTCTGTTCAGGGCATTCATGATGTGGTCAAGTTGTAAACTGAACTCAGTACATCAAAGAGAGCTTTGCAACCTGCAAAATTACAGGGGATGTGTTTGTTGATCTGTTGGCTGCTTATGTTATTCTGAACCATCATGCACTTCTGAAACGGGCAAGAATTTTGAGAAATAGCAAGCTGATCCAAATCATCTAATCCTTGCTTGAAAATCAACATTTCTTTGTTGAGACAAATGATCAGAAAAGTTGATGATGTACTCAGCATAATGCGTTCTTCCAAGCTTTAGTGCTATCACAATTGCTGTTTAACATTTATGCAAACGATGAACCAGAATTCCCCAACATGCAAAAATTCATTTATGCAGATGATCTTTGCACTGACATCCAATCAGCAAGACTGAGGACACAGCGCACATTCTAACTGGTTCCCTGAGTATACTTGGAGAAAACTATTGCACAACCTTCCTGAATGCCAACCCCAGTGAGACACGTTTGCCCCTTCCGTCTGGAACACTGTCAGGCCAAGCAAAAACTCCAGATATTGTGGGATGGTACAATCCTTGAGCACTATGACTATCCAGCGTACCTTGGGATCACATTAGATTGAACACTGACATTCAGAGAGGACATCAAGAAGCTGAAAAAGAAACTGAACTCCAGGAATTGTGTACTCAAGAAACTGGCCAACTCAAAATGGAGAGCTGACCCCAAAACACTCTGAACTGTGTACTCAATCTTGCTGTGTGCTCAACCGTGAAGTGTTGTGCCCCAGTATGTCACACTCAAAACATGCATAGGAAATTGATACTGAATTTAATGACTCCTGAAGGATCACCACTGGGACCCTGAAACTGACTCCCAACCTGTCGCAAGACTGCCTGGCCAAGATCACACCTCCCTCAGTGATGGAATACTTTCAGTAAAAACGAGAGACAAAAACAGGTGTATGATCCAAACACACGCAGCATGGACACATTCCACCACCCAGGGCACTGAAGTTCAGAAAAAGCTTTGTCTCTGAAAATCCCTTACCCCAAAATACCACTGTGGAAGGCTATCGAGTGACACGGTGGGAAATGCTGATGATCCTGGAAAACCTGGTTCCTACAGAACAACTCCCTTTAGGCACTGACCTCAGATGAAAACACTGGTGCACTCTGGATTGAGCAGGAGCTGGGGTGACCAAGACTGGTGACAAAATGACCATGTAGAAACTGAGGAATGACCCCAAATGTGAATGTGGGAAGCCTAGGCAAACCTGACATGGTGTCTCTTGTCAACATCCTGTACTCACAAGAAACTATTAGAGAGAAATTATAACACCAGGTCTTGGCTGCCATGTTGGAGTGATATGCTATGCTGATGATGACCCTCAATATTCTGGCCCTCAGCACTTCCACTCACCATCATCCTGCAATCCTGAACTCCAAGTCCACCAATACTCCCCTTTGGAGTCCGGGATTGCAGGATGATGGCGCAATCAACAACTCACCCCCAGTCCCTCATTCAGCACCTCTGGGATCTTCCTTCCCTCTACCCCCTCCCCCCCAAACTTAGCACTCTGCTTCCACCCTGGGCCAGGGCAGCAGCTCCGCTTGCTACCATCACCCACCCTGCACTCACACAGCTTGGGCCAAATTCGAGTGATGAGTGGCATTGTGACCTGGCACGCAGGGTTGCAGTGCCACTCAGGTTTGGCCCAGGCTGCCAGTCCTCAGTCATGACAGAGGGACAGCTGGGCCACATTTGAGTAGCATTGCGACCTGATGCACCAGGTGAAGTACCAAAGCACTGCTCCATCCTGTATTTCGGGTTCTGGAGCAACCCTCCAGATCGCCTCAGCAGCACTACACTCCTAGTAGTTGTGTGCAAGTAAGGGCTGTACACAAAGCACTAGAAGAGGCTTTGTTCTGAGATGACTGAAAACGGAAGTAAAGGTGGTTTAGGTGAGGAAATACAGAACATGCTGGGAAAGGAATAGCTGCTTTCTGAGGTGACATGTTATGACACAGTCATCCTTGCTGACTTCAAGAAGTTGCATTGTCTCTCCAAGTTGCTATTTGCCACCGTCTTACACTGCAGGTGCTGTCTGTGCAAACAGAGAAGAGGAGTAATCTGGGCACAAGATTCTTTGGTGGGAATTCATTCGGGACACCAGCTGAGGGATGGGCGTGGGGATGGCAGGCCCCTTGCCACAGCTGCAGGTTTGTGGCAGGGCGCCGAGGAAGTTTTGCAACAGCATTGGAAAATGTTGACATGTTTTTTGAAACAATTTCAGATCTGATATCTGCACCAGATTGAGTTTGTAACCAGTTTTATTGTCTAAGCCTGCTGGGATTTCATCAAAGGCGTCTGCTGTTTACCCAGAACCATTTCACTGGAGAAAACAGCAAACAGACCCGCATTTCTATCTGATTTCACTTTTTCCTTTCCCCATGAATTTAAGTGCTTGTGAAAAGCAGACCTGATAAGGCAGAGCAATGTGGATAAATCCTGACTAGCACGGAAGGGACTCCAGCAGCTGCTTCCAGGTTTATTAATAGACTGAAAGTAATTTGGGGTGCTGCTGTCAGCCTCTAAGTGTGGAGTAATGAGACCTGCCCTGGTGTGGGGCCTCAAGTGACCCTCAGGGAGGCCTGGCACTGCCCCAGCAGCTGCTGACCACATCCTGCTGGCAGGATTCCGAGGGCAGGCGGGGGAGAATACATTCAGCCATTTTAGATCCTTTTTTTTTTTTTTTACAGGTTTCAGTACAGTTTTAGATTTCCGTCCCTCCACAATGAACAGCAGTGACCCAGTCTGTAGATCTGCTCAGTGATACAGACATACTAAGGAAAACAGAGTCATGGGAAACACATAAAGATGAAGGAGTAAACTAACTGAGAAGGGGCCCAGGGTAAATAACCTTAATCCTTCTTACCACTTTGCCTAGAAGGCTTGCCAGGGACATCCCTGGCCTTGCAAAGACTTAGCCAGGCTGTTGCGTGTGGTGCTCAGCCATGGCAGTATCCCACAAAGAAGGGAAAACGTGGAATGAGAAGACAGATGCTGATTAGAACCATTTGTGGCTCCATGCTCTCAGAACCCAGACACAGTGTCCCAGGGCAGAGGGTCCCTGGCCTCCCCAGTCCAGTGGGAATTCTTTCCTCTCCCAGAGTATGTGCGCAGCATATCCCAGGTTTCACAGCAGCCACAGAGTCTTATGGAAAGATTCCCTGGGTGGGCTCTATTTCCTTGTCTCCAGGGTCTTGTTTGCCAACACCAGCTGCAGGGATGTCTTAAGAGGAAGGGGAGATGATGACTGCTCCTTTGACGCTGTCTTTCCAGAGGGCAGAGGGATTGGGCTTCTCTTTCCTACGGGAGTGACAAGTGAAGGCAGAGTTTGCTTTGTCACTTGCTTGCTCTCGGGAGGGTCCTGGTTGTTAGGCTCCATTTCCTGGCCCAATCCACATCATAAAGTCAGCTTGCCCTGTGCAATGGAGCTTGATGGGAAATGTAGTGACTCCACCGCAGCCTGTAGATCTCTCCAGTCAAGTCCAAGGTTGGAAGCGAGATCTGAAATGCAGTCATGATATAAGTAGTCACACAATAACCTCAAGCTCAGATCTGAGAAGGTGCCCTCTTTCCTCTGAAGGCCCAGCAAGGGCATGGTTCCCAGAGGGTGATGGTGGAGCTGTCTCTGCTCACACTAATTCACTCTGGCCAGTCTGGAGGTGAGCACATCTCCCCATTCATCCCTGGGCTTTGGGCTCAGTGCTTGTCCTCGCCGCTAGCTGGAGTATGCCTGGGATCATACTGTGTGGTCCCCCGGGATGGGGCAGGTACTTAGAGTGCTCTGTGCTTTAGTGACTCAGTGACAATTGCCACATTTCCACGCTCTCCTTGTGAAGAACCCAGCAGCAGCTCATTCCCCGGGCCTGGGGCTCCTCCAGGTCTCATTTAGTGGAGTCTCTCAGCCGGGTGCTGCCTTGGAGACTGGGATGGCTTGTCGCTTACATCTATCACACCTGCACTGTGACAATGTAATTTTTATCTCTGGTTGTTTATTTCTCAGATGGAACTACTTGTAAATTCCAACAAGAAAATATATCCCTGCAGGTGACAGAACCAGCACGAGACGATTAATCTTCCCTTTTAGACTGGAATGCAAACCTGTGCAATGTCACTCTGGGAATCTGGAGTCAAGCAATCAGCCTGGCAGCTGAGGGTCTTGCAGTCAAAGGGAAAATTCTACACTCCGTTGCACCAGTGTAAACCTTCTGACTTCAGCAGTTGCTCCAGATTTACACCCACATCACTGACAGCAGAATTTGGGTACTTTATGTTTCTATTGGTTCTAAAGCTGGAGATAGATGTGAGTGAGCCACAAGGTGAGCATCATTGGTGGTAGAGCCATAGATCTGGGCAGCTCTCCGGGAGATACCTAGGGCAACACAGACAATGGGCACAGACTCCCGAAGATGATGGGCTGATCCTCAGGCCTGTTGTACCAGTATAAAGCAGCCAGCTTCTTAAGGATTCCTCTGGGGTGGAAATGACCCTGCTCTTTGCCCCCAGTGCAGGGGGTGCTACCAGGGGAAAAGGGCCTGGCCAAGATATCACAATGCTCCAGTGATCTCTGGCTGATAGAACAGACCTCTTCGGCTTTAGGAAACTAGGTGTAGGCAGAGCAGCCCTGAGGCTGGATGGCCCCAGAATCGGGAGGATGCAAATGTGGTTCAGTGCTTATTGCCGCAGGCCTTCTGGTTCACATAACTATTCCTGAAGTTTCACTCCCAAGCCAGGACAGGCCGTTCCACCAGCCCACTGGCAGGAACTAACACAGCTGATCCATCAGTGGCTGTGAGCTGTCTGTTTAGTTTTTTAACAAAGAGATTTATCTACAAGTTTCTGAAGTGAAAAGGCTACCAGAGCCAGCAGCTCTGCCCTGCCAGCAGACTGGGCCTGTGACAAAGTGCAGAGTATTCTAGGTCAGAAGGAGGGAAATCTCTGAGGTCACCTCTCCTCACGCTCACCATAGGTGCCAGGGCAAGATTGTTCCCTTCAGTCTATTGTCTCCAGCACTTCCCTGTGGAGACAGTGGCATAGCCCAATGTTTCTCAGTGTCAGGTAGGTTCTCCTGCCTTTGAGCCAAAGTTTTCCCTTTTTTAATTTAATCCAGTTACTCCAGTTCCGCACCCTGGCACCACTGTCAAATACTCCTCTCCCTCCGCAGGGTTACCACCACCACATGCTGTATTTACAGGAGTTTGGTGCAGTCTGTCTATGCATGAGACACCTGAAGGCTGGACTCTGGAGCCCTTACTCACACACTCACCCGAGCAGTCCCACTGACTTCCGAGGGAACCTGGTCTGAGAAACTGCTCTCCAGTCTGGTCAGAGTTCCACACACAGGCCTTTAGTCTCCTTGCAGCTCGTGCACAGTACTTCCTTCGCAAGGACATTTGTGGTGTGATTGCACACAGTGGTGAAGGGGAGGAAAGGGAGGGATGAATGAATGGGAGAGAGGCACAGTTCCATGCTCCTGGTTTGGCAGGGAAGTCCCAGGAATTCCTGAAGGAGATTTCCCACCAAAAGCTTGAATCCCTGGGTATGGAGAACGCTGACTGAAGATACCCTCTAACCCCAGCAGCTGATACTTGTTAGCTAAGAGGACTTCAACAGTTTCCCCTCTCTCTTCCATTTGAATTTGCAGTGCTGACCACGGCTGCCCAGAGGATTCAGGGGGCCTGGGGCAAAGCAGGGGAGCTGCGGGGCTTGTACTCACCTAGTGGTGGTCCAGGTCTTTGGCGGCTTTTCGGCGGCTGGGGGCCCTTCAGTTGCTCCATGTCTTTGGCAGCACTGAAGGGCCCCCGCCGTCGAAATGCCACCAAAGACCTGGACCACCACCGGGCCAGGGCTCACTTTTACTGCCCCTTCTCCTAGGGAGGAACTACTGGAAATGTCACTGTCCTTCTAGAGAGTGCCTGGGACTAAAAGGAGACAGCAAACACAAAGGCACTTCCCTCTGACAGGGTGCTGCCCATGCACTGCTGGGCTGCAGGGAGCTGGGGATGCACCTTGTGACAGCAGCTGAGCCGCAGCGGCCACACAGGAGCCAGCATCTTGGAGCTTTCAGGAGGTTTATGCAAATGAGGATTTTCACTTCCTTTCTGCTCCGGGTCTGTTGTGCCCCAAATAGGAAAAGTGCTGAAGAGGAACATTTGTATGAGGTCTTGCAGTATATGAACACAAGCCATCTGTGTGGCTTCCAAGGGCGTGGGGAGTAGAGAGACAGAAACTATGTTTGTGGGGAGGGGCAAAAGGGAGACAGAGTTGGGCAAAAGGACGCAGGAGAGAGAAAGGGGATCAGGGGAAGTGAGCTAGGGCCAAAGGAAAGAAAGGGAGGAAGGTCGCACTGCCTCTTTCAGCTTCGTTTGACACTCTGCTCTCTTTGCAAATGTGCTAATGACTTGGATGTGGGTGGTGGGGATGTGATGTCACATTGACACTGGGCTGTCCCCAAGCTGAGCTGAGAGCTCTACTGCTTGAACCTTCCTGTGAGAGGTCTGGGGAGCAAACGCATGAGATGGCAGGACTGGGAGTGTTGAGTCAATCTTCATTATGCAGAAACCTGCAGCCTTATAGCAACTCCTCCTGTGCTATAAAGCCGTTTATTTACATCCCCCTACGCTGGGAAGCGGAGTGTGTCATTTGCCAGAGAGAGCAACGTGCTGCATATTTCAGTGTCTCTTGAATTTTTTAGGTTTCCCTGAACTGTGCTAATGGGTTGTTTGTGGGGCGGGGGGAGCAGCCCAATACCCAGGCTCCTTTGCTGCTCGCCGATACTGCTCTGCTACACAGCCATGCCTGCATTGCTGCTCTTAAAATATTCAGTGCTGTTGGCCACTGATTTCACAGCAGGTCAAAGCGTGCAGAGGCAAAGTGTGACAGTGAGATTAAACTCGGCCCAGCAGGCCGTGTCCGCACTCTGGAGGCTAAGCATGAAGCAGCACAATTTACCCCTCCTGGGGAGCAGGCGAGGGGTTGGAGAGAGATTAATCGAATAGGGCCAGGCACAGGTGCTTGAACTAGGGGTTCTGAGGTGCTGCAGCATGCCCTGGCTTGCAGTGGTTTCCATCACATCCAGGGTTTACAGTTTGGTTCAATGGCACTCAGCACCCCCACAATGCAAATTGTTCCAGTGCCCTGGCCCCAGGACAGGGAGGGCGGTGGCAGTTGGAGGACCTGGAATATGTGAAGCTGGCCCATTCGGTGAGACGCCTCAAGTCGCTCAGCCTGTAGCTTTGGTTAGCTCACCTAGGGCCCTTTTTACTGGAGAGCTACACCTCCTGCTGGTTGCCAGGCAACAGTGACAGGGTGGTAGCTGGGTGCTGGAGGGTCTCACACCCTCTTAGCGCTGCCCCCCTCCAAGGTTCAGCAACAGCATTGCTCTTCCAGTGATTCTCTCCCCAGCTTGGAAACTGCTTCCCTGCTCCCAGGCAGCTCCCACTCCAGAAGGAGCCCAGTGACTGCTCTAGCCCCATGGCCTACCCAGAGCCCAGTGTCTGGGGTGCTGATCAGCAGGGGGGCACCCACATTGTGTCTCGCTGGGTCACTGGAATGAGGGTTGGAGATTTGTAAAATGTATCAGAGATGATGACGATAATCCTCTGCCCTTCTGTGCCCTGGCACATTATATTTCCAGAGCGTTGCAGAGACACTAGTTAGTGCTAATGGCAAAATGATGGATTTAAGAACCAAAAAGGGGTGGTTAGAACCCAGAGAGGATTATGGAATTTAATAATTTGATGATAGGTCCAGGATTTGGCTTACTGATATTAGGCTGCCTATGGTCTTTTAAGACAACACTCATGGCAAAAAAAAAGAGAGAGAGGGAGGGAGAGCAAGCAAGGAGCGGACAGCACAGCAGCTATGTATGTGTGAAATCCCACAGACCTCTCATCACACCACGCTGCTAACCCCCCCTGGACCCCACAGTGCCTGACAAAGCCCAGTCAGTCCTGCAGAGTCGTGAATTAGAAGCTGGTGCATGCCTAGGAGGGCGAAAGCTGGCTTCTGGGCCCTCCTGAGCAGCCTGGTGAGCGCTCGTTGTTGTCTTCCTGTTGCAAAGAGAGCGCGTGTTAATTACTCTAGACACACCATGTGACCTTTAGCCATGCCCCAAATATCCCCCATAGCAACCAAGTGCTGGAAAAGACCCTGCCCAAGGCCCCCGACCCCTACCTGCTCCTCAGGCCTCCCCTGAGAGCCTGAGTGGGTATGGGGCCTTGCAACGCGCCCAGCAGATGAACAAGCCTGGGCTCCGTCCCTCAGTGGGAAATGAAATCCAAAGCTGAGGGCTCTCCCGCAGCTACAGTCCGATCCCAGTTGTGTAGCTCTCAGGATTGTCAGCTTTCATGTGCAGGGGTAAATCTGATCTCTGCGACACCTAGGACCCAAACCACCCAGGGATCTGTAAATCAAAATCAGCCCTTTGAAATGGGACCTGGAAATGACCAGGGAGCTGCTGCATGAGACTGTGGTGTATGAGTGTGCTGTGTGCTCCGTGCTCTGGGACAGACTCTGCCTGGCAGGCAAGCACATGCATTCTGTACTAGCTGCAACTTCTGAGTGGCCTTCAGGTATTGCCCTTAATAGAGTGACTGATCCAAAGCCCATTGAAGTAGAATGAAAGACTCTCATTGCTTTCAATGGGCTACGGATCAGGCCCAGGGAGTGTTGTAGGAATCCAGCCAGGAGGTAGCAGAAGCCTGGAAACTGTCAAGATCAGTGTCTGAGAGGAACAGCACTGCACCTTAGCCAAGAGCAGGTAGAACGAGGCGCTCAGAGCCACCTCTTCCATTGGGGATTGCCAAAACTGCTAGGGTTCCAATACAACCCTGGGCCTGGAAACAGAGAGACAGTTCCTAACTGTCAGGGTGGTTAAACACTGGAATAAATTGCCTAGGGAGGTTGTAGAATTTCCATCTCTGGAGATATTTAAGAGTAGGTTAGATAAATGTCTATCCGGGATGGTCCAGACAGTATTTGGTCCTGCCATGAGGACAGGGGACTGGACTCGATGACCTCTCGAGGTCCCTTCCAGTGCTAGAGTCTATGAATAATTGGACAAACCTCTCACGTTAGTAGTGGGGACTAGAGCTGGCTAAATACTGCAAACATTTGTTTAACAAAGCCCGCCAACTCACACAGTGTATGTGGCCCTTTTACTGGATTCTTGTGAGCGTACTGTGATGGTGGACATCACCAGATGACGATGTTACACAGAGTTTCACAAATTCTTTGTCTTGGCATATCAGCACTGGTCAGCCTTTGACGAATTGCTGCATTGTTAGTGGTGTGAAAGAGTATCATTTTGGGGGACCTGTAGCAGATGCAGGGCATTTTGCTCTCTGCCTTAATCTCTCTAACTAGAGTCAATTCTTGGGGCAGACTCAGAGCTGCTCTGACATTGGCGTTTTGTCTGAGATTCCCGAGAGAGGAGTTAGCCTGCATGCTGTTTGACCACCTCTGTTCAAGGATGAGAGTACAGAGTTTGAAATAAAACAAGTTACACTAAGAAAATATCCAAAGTCTGCATCACTGCTTTCTCCTCCAATGGAAAACTGACCTGCTATGCTACAAAATCTACTGTTTCTACTAGAGAGGCGACACTATATATGAGTCAAATTTAGGTTTTAGGACAGATTCCAGTAAGAGAGTCATAAATATCCATATGAATAAGGATTTGCAGGTGTACTTGTGTTAGAAGCAGTCACATGTCAGCCTTGAAAGTTCTCTCAGTTTGGGAACAATCCAACTGGAGAGCAGAAATAATATCATGAGACTTAGATGAACAAAGGACTCATTAAAATGGATCTGCAGGGGTCCATGTAGTCCAGTGTCCTGTCCTTGAGAGTGGAAAGACATAATGCTTCAGAGGAAGAATCCCTGTAATGGATAATTATGGAATAATGGGCTGACGGGAAATGTTTCCCTTGTTTCTGGCAGTGAGAATCTATCTCATGACCTGACATGGGGATTATTATCTGTAATTTTATCTGGTCTAAAGTAACTGGAGATGTTCGCATGATCCCTAGCAATGTACAATCCTTTCTTGACTCCTGCTAAACTCTTGGCCTCAATAATACCCTGTGGTAGTGAGTTCCACAGGTTAATTATGCATTTGTGGTTAGTCGCATGGCACAAATAGTGACTAATGAAGAACACGTTCAAAGCTCAATGATTGTGAAGAGTGGGTGAGCAGTCCACAGCCAGGACTACAGTGGCCCAAGTCAGTCACTGAATAACGAACACACTCATCAAAATTCTAGTCTGTGGATAATTCATGAACAGAAGAAGGGGCTGCATTAGCTGAATAAACTATCAGTTGTGAATTGTTCCCCCAAGCCCTTCTCAAGAGTCTGTCTCAGATTGTAGTGCCCAGGGAGTCTCTGGGGCTGGCACTCTTGCCTTGGAAAGCCTTAATCGAATTCTGAATTGAGTCTGATTCACGTCTCCTTTAAATGGCCTGTGTTTCTTCCCCTGGAAGAGCAGTCTATCTCCTACCAAAATGAGAGAATACATTTCTTGCACTGAAGCCATCTCCTATCTGGAAGAGAGCGAGAGTATTGGACGGAGAGGGAGGAAAATCCTACGTTATTTTTAAAGGGCATTTTTAGTGAATTCTGAACAGGGTTTGGGAAAATTGCTTCAAAGGCCTGTTCTCTGCAGGGAAAGCATTTTTCATGGAGCACAAGTATTTTAAAACTTAATTGCACATTTGCATGAGCTACTGTTTTTATTTCTCTCAGGTCTCCGAGGTGGTCTTTGAAGATTGCTGTCACTCCATAATAGTTTTCTTTATCTCAGATAAATTCCACATACCTGTGAGGTGGAGCTGCTTGAAAGAAATGATGTTGAAATTGGCTTTTGATTTAATAAATCTGGAAACGGTGCTGGAATGCAGAGAAATGATGTGACTGATGGGGCTTGTTACTCTTCCTCTCTTCTTTCTCCCATTCCTCTTCCATTCTCCTTTCCCTGTCAGATTAATTCAGTTTAATCCTCTCCCCATGGCAAGGAGGGATCTCTGGTGCAAGGTGACTTCTGCAGGAGTCACAAGCAATAACACAGGCAGCCCCACAGCCACCTCTCTCTCAGGGCATGATTTCTCAGATTGCCCCTCCCCACTTCCTGTCCCAAGAAGTGGTTTGTTTGAGGCTGCAGGCTAAACAGCACCAGCTGTGATTATACAGTCACCTGCCCTTTGACAGCTCTGTCCGCTTAGGAGAGTTTTAGGAATGGAATATTCTATTTCTGCAGGCATTCCCCTTTGGGCTGCTTGTCTCAGTCTGACCCAGAAAGTCTCCAAACACCCTGAGATATCAGGCTTTGCAATCTAGTCTTTTTAATTTTCACAGAAATGCTTTCTAACTTTCCCCAGCATGCGTTAGCCCAGCAAGGGAAGGGAAGGCCTGTGCCCCATCCAAGTGAACCAAGGTGGTCCATGGGATACTAGGTAGCCCTGGGAGTCAGGAGGTCTCAGTTATGATCCTAGCCCAGTCTCTAATTTTGGGCAGCTCCCTTCCTGAGAGCCCATCCTGAGACCGCTCAGACCTGGTTTCCAGAGAGCTGAGCACCTGTAGCTCCCACAAGCTCAACACTTCTGAAAACCGGACTCCAAGGATTCGATTTTCAAAAGAGCTCAATGCACGGGCAGGAGTGCTAGAACAACGTGGACAGTGGGGCGGCGGAGAGCCGTTGAATCAAACTGTGAACCTGTCTATAATGGAAACCACTTCAAGCCAGGGGGTGCAGCAGCACCCCCGGCACCCCTAGTTCCAGCACCTCTGTGCGCTGGTACACAGTGGTGCTGAGCCCTCTTGAAAGCCAGGCCATAGGCATCACATGGGAAGCTCTGGCTGACAAGGACTTTTGGATCTCAGGTTGAGCACCTAAAACTGAAGTTACCCCAAATCAGTGATCACTTTTCAAACCTTGGCCTTAACCTCTCTATGCTGTAGATTTTCTATCTGTAAAATAGGGCTTTGAGAGATCTTTGGCTGAGAAGCAGTATAAAAGAGTGAAGTGTTATAAAAGGAGATGGCTCAGGTTCCCTGTAGCAGCTGAGGTTCAGATAAGGGATTGGCACAGATCCCCTAAACCCAGTCTGTGTAAGGGGCCCTGCCCCCTTTGTGAGAGTGGGTAAAAGAATTACTCTGTGGTTGAGGAGGGATAGCTCCACGCCCACAATAGCTCCAAGGGTGGTTAAAACGCTCCATAAAAGACCAAATGTTTGACTATGACCCCATTGGCAGATGCTGAGAATTGTCTTGTTTCTTCTGTAGGGCCTGTTTGCTTAGACAGAGCTGCAGATGGAGATTTAGACGCATCGTTCCTGGGTTTCTTAGTCTGTCTAAATTAGGAAACAGTCAAGCCTTTGATTTTTAGTTAGTGCTACACAGAGATTGAAAATAACAATAGGCAACAATAAAAGACACCATGCTGTGCAAGCACCGCCCGAGGGGACTAGGAGCTGGCAGCGACTCCGCTCCCCCATTGTAGTGGGCAGCGCCAGAGACTAAACTGCACTGTGATGGGGGGAGCCCTCCTCCCACCCCCTTATTCTACAGCACTTCTTTCACCTGGTGCAAAGCTCTGATTCTCCCCTTTATTGTACCATTTATACCTGTCCAGAGTGGGTGTAGAGTGCCACTGCCAGTGTGAGCCTGTGGAGAATTCTGAGTTGATAAAAGTTTATGCTCACTTTGCACAGGCACAAATGACAGCATAAGGGTGCCAGACAGTGGAGAATCAGACCTACTGTATAGGGGAACCTCACTTGGTGCCAGCACATTCAGACTGTATGAGGAGCCAGTGCACATTGCTGACACAGGTCCTGCCATACTAGAGAAATATGCCGGTGTAAGTACATCCATGTAACTGAACTGGTGCTGACCTTCAGGTCTTGACTCAGGCTGCGTTTCGACTACAAGCACTACACTGGCACAGCTGCAGTGCTGGAGTGCAGACATTCCTTACAGCGAGAGAAGGGTTTTTTCTGTTGATGATGTAAATCCACCTTTCTTCCAGGCAGTAGTTATGCTGATGGCAGAATCCTTCCATTGACCTTCCTGCATCCACAGCAGGGGTAAGTTTGACCTAAGTATGGTTCTCAGGGTACAAAGCCTTTTACAGCCCTCAGTGACATAGCTAGGTTGATCTAATTTTTTTAAGTAAGGACCAGGACTCAGACAAGTGGTCACGGTAAGGTCAGGTTTAGCTCACACATGTTATTTAAGCTCCACCTAAGCTCCACCTTTTTCCTCATGCAGATGCAGGTTAACACCTTTAGGCCAATTTTATCTGGCTAGTAGAACTTGCCCTTCTACCTCCCTTAAATTGACATTCAATTTACACAAACAACTGCAATGATGCAGTTACACTGGTGCATCTTTCTCTAACATAGGAAGATCATAGCCTGAGTAGTCATGTCTGGCGCCTTCTGTCAACAAAGTGTTACTCTGAGACAGATCCCTGTGATCTTTAGAAACAACGTAGTACCTGGAGTGGTAAAGTGCTTTTAAAAGAGCATTTAAAGGTCTGTCATGAAATGTAAAATCCACGTCTGCTCTGCTGCTCTGTCCCCGATTCTCTGATGGAAGCTGCTGTGCTATTTGTTGAATTCCATCTGCATGGATTTGTTCTCTGTATCCTGGTTTTCGCATCTGGCTGTATAATCCTCCCAAAGAAGCATGATGGCCTCATTACATTGTCTTCTTTCCTTATTTTAAAGTCTTTCTGATCTGGAAGGTGCAGGAGGAGGGCTGTGAGTCTCCTGAATGAGTCTGGAATATGCTGAGATGTTTGGAGCTTGGAGCTGGAATGGAATGGAGCTCACACCATGGTTGTTTGCTTGAAGGAGACTGAAGCCTGCTGCTTCTAGCTGTTTTCCAACAGTGACAGTTTATCCTGCTAAGCTAAGCCATGCTGTGGATATCCAGTTCACCAAGGTACCTGTTTAGCTAGCTCTCCATTTTGGAGCCAAGGCAACGTATCATAGAAATGCCTATAGCAGAATTCAGTCACTCCACGGTGTGCCACTGCAGCAAGAAGAAACAAATCCCTTTATGCTCCAGCCAAAGCATGCTCAGAGCAGTCCCAGCTGTCAAAGGAAAAGAAATGGACAGTCACAGAAGTTCATAGAGAGGTTAATGGCAGCTGCAGCAGCAGAATGATGCACAACTGGATTTCTCCTTCTCTACCTTGTTTCTTCAGGGATCAGTATCTCTCTCTTGTTCAGAAGCTCAGAATGGAACTCCCTGAGCAGAGCCTGGGCAGGTGGCTTCAAGACTCAGTTCATTATGGGGAGCAACATTTCCAAAAGCAAATGCCTAAGAGCTGTGGAATGGAGTCTCTAGCTGTCAGAGACACTGGCATTCTGCCTGTGAATCTGAATACCTGTGACTACAAGGTATAAAGACTCCATTCCACAACTCATCAGTGTCGCCACGCACTGTGGTGTTAGTACAAAGGGAAAATAAGGAAGTGGAGGACAGGCATATGGACAGGATTTGGTGAACCAGGCAAAGTCAGTTGGGCCCATGAAGGCCCCTTCCCTTTGCAGAGGTCCAGAGCCATCAACGTAAAGGAATGACAAAGATAGCCTCCTTCCCCACTTCCTCTTCCCCTTTGGGGAACTTAACAGGTTTGGCTGCCTCCTGCATCCCCCCGAGTGGCCAGAGGTGCCTCTGCAGCACCCTGCTTCTGCCTCCTCCTCTTCAGGGGCCCCTAAGGACTGCACACAAGGTGCTCTCTGGATTATCACCACCCCTGTGTGCAGCCAGTTTAATAACAGAAATGGTTCATAACAGTCCTTGGGGTCACAATATAAAGTCTATCACCACACAGAAGTCCATATTTAGCTCTGGTGTTTTCTCTCACAGCCAGAGCTCTTCATCTGTCCTAGCCTGTTCTCACAGCCCATCCTCCCACCTCTTCCTAGCTGGAGCTCAGCTTTCTGGAACTGGCCTCTAGCCCCTCAAACTTCTAGGCCAAAACCCCATCTGGGTTTCCCCACAGGAGCTTCCTGCTCCCTTGGTGTCAGGGTTTTCCCTGCAGGAAACCCTCACTGCAGTTTCTCTACAATTTCCTGAGCTTCCCTACCCTTCATTGCAGCCTCATCATTCATTAATTCTCTGGCTTGTGGAGCACAGAGAGCATACTGCAGATAAATACCCATCTGAGTCCAAGCTGGTATGTGGCATTGATGCCACAGAGCTTCCAAAGAGCATGCATAACACTCATAGTCTTCCTGATTTGATGTTTCATGTCAGCAAAGCAACACTCAAATGAGTTAATGAATTTAACTTCTTGCCCACCACAGTTACAATGGGTAGAGTAAAGGTCCATCGGCCACTCCAATCAGTCTGGGTTTTTTCCAGTTGACTTGAAGATCAAGCTTACTTGCTTTTTCTGTAAGTATATTCAGGCATTGATAAGACTAGTTAGTGAGGATGCAAATACAGCCATATCAGCTGCATATTCCAGGGCTGTTATGCGGAAGTCACATCACATCACCCCCAGTTGCGAACTGGTCTGTTCTAAGGCCTGGCTGGAGACCAGGCTCTCTGGAAATAGGTGATCTAGTGCTTTGCAGGTCATCCCTCATTTGAATACCAAGTCCATGTGTATGTGTTGTTCTCCTGGAAATCGGTGTCAGAACCATGGAGTCTGGTTGTAGCACAAAGCTTGAGTAGTCGCTCACTGTAACTGTCTGTGGTCACATCCACAAAAAAGTGCTCAACACTTTCGGGCCAAGCTGTCCTAGCATCGGCTCCAAGCATGACAATGCATCCCATAGCACAATGATAATGTCATGAGTGAATTCTCTCATGATGATGTAATACAGGCTCAAGCATATTGTTCCTTTCCTCCCTGTCAGCGAAGCTAGTGTTCATTCAAGGAGTTCCATGTGAAGCATGTCCGCTGCCCCACACACACACGCACCCACTGCAGCTTCCTGCTGCTCTTTATAGGGCAGTTACCCTGACCTCTTTGAGGAGTGGCTCATTCTGTAATCAGGAATAGCTAGCTCCAGCCCTCCAGCCCCGAAGGGGCAAGTCACCCTGTTACAGGCAACCTTGGCCTGGATTGAGGGTGACCAACAGGGTAATGTTTCAGTTCATTGGCTGGGTGAGGAGAGTTCCTGAAATTATGCAAAATGTTATATGATTTTCCCAAGTTAATGCTCATGCTGGTGTTTTTCAAGTGAGGTTAGTCCAACGTAAAAGGCTGTGCTGTGTCCTGCTAAAACCCACTTCATTTAAAATTCAGAAGCTCTAACAATTTGACTCCTTTGCCATTGTTCAGACCATTTCATTATTTGGAATTATTGAATTTGTTGCTGTTGTGGCACCAGCCAGCCTAGCCCCATTCCTTTTAGTCAGGCTTCTCTTCTGCTACAAGTTACTGTCTGGATGACAAAGTTGTCTTAGTGTCAAATGTAGGACTTTCCTGGATACTGCCTACCAGCTGTGGGGTTTTCTGTTCTCACTCTCCGCCTCCCCTGGGATTCTGTAACCGTTGTCCACAAACTTTCTTATTTCCTCCCCCTTTCACATTCTTAACTAGAATCTTTCACTACCAGCCTCTTTGTTGTTGGACGTGGCCTTGCAAATGGTTTTAAATATAGCACTAGCCCTCCATTTTCCTTCCTCTGTCTCTGAATTGATTGTATCCATCCACACTCATATATAAGTTTTTATGCCAGGCTCATCACCATCTCACAGGAGTAAAAAAGAAGGTTTCCATTATGAGAATCCTCCCAAGTTTTAGTCATGCTCACTAGATCATAATGTCAATTATTAAACAGCACTTCATGTTCTTGTTGCTTGTAACTCTGTGCACCGTAGATTTATCTGTAAACACTTGGATGCATTAAGACTCTTCATAATCTTCATCTTGTGTCCTCCAGAGCCCATCTTCTGTTTATTTTGAACACTGGAACTACACACCAGATTATTTGTGTTAACTGAAAACTCCCTTTCTTCTTCTTTCCCATGCAGTTTGAATCCCACTTTATGTGGTCTGTCAGTTGTTAACATAGGAGATCAAAATCACTTCAGTTTAAGTGGAGACCATTTCACATAAGCAGTCCCCAGTCACAGAGAATATTCTAATGCTCCATAAATTCCAAACCCTCCTCCTAGCTGCCCCCACTGTTTGGACTCCAGTTCCAATCTGAGACTCCTTCTCCACTCCCGCCTCACTAATCCTCTCCCCTCTAGGCTGGCGCGTCCACCCGTTGTGTTTCCTTGGGACACTGATGCACAAAAGCAGCCATTTCCTGGCATTTTTAGTAAAGTATCAGTTCAGTGTTTAGTTCCATTAAATAATCTCTATTTATTATCAGTAAGAGTGTCTGAAAGGAGATAATTGATTGGAAAGGTGACTGTATACCCAGTATGTATGTATTGATAACGACAGTTCTTCTCACTGTGATATCATCTGAACCCCCGATTGAATTACAGGTTTATAATCTACCTCCCTGTCTGTGTCTTCCAGTTCTGTGGTTTTGTTCCATGGTGTGTGTGAGGCTTGGCTGGTGACCTCGAGCACTAGGCAGGCCACATGCTCAGATAGCCAGCAGGGACTCTGGCCTCTCTCCCCAGCTGGCAATGTCTGATTTAAGTCTGGGTGCTGGGAGGATAACCTTGACATCCTTGCTTGTGTAGACGGGACCTGATACAAGCTCTGAATTGGTGCTCTGCTCATTCCCTTCTGAGAGATGTCAGCACTGGTTTTTTGACATGCCCCTCACAAGAACTGAACATGTTTGCATTGGCTGCAGCTGGTCAGAATGGGTATGTTTACATTAGTTACTCCTGATGCAATCTTTATTATGGCCCATAAAAGTCTTAAATTACAGTGTCCTCTCTGCCTTTGGGTGCAATGAGCAAAGAACAGGGTAAAGGAGCAGAAGAGAACTCATTGTCCTAGTACAGACCTGCACAACATGCAGCCCGCGGGGTGGATTCTAAATCCCCCGCACACAGCGCTCCGCAGGCAGCCCAGAGCCCTTTGAATTCCAACAGCGGCAGGGAATCAAAGGGCTATGTGCTGCCCGCAGTGGCGGGGAGCCCAGAGCCCTTTAAATCTCAGCTGTGGCGGGCAATCAAAGGGCTCTCGGTTGCCCGCAGCCGCGGGGAGCCCAGAGCCCTTTAAATCTCAGCCGCGGCCAGGAATCAAACGGCTGTGGGCTGCCCACAGCAGCAGGGAGACCAGAGCCCTTTAAATCCCAGCTGCGGCCAGGAATCAAAGAGCTCTGGGCTGCCGGCAGCAACGGGGAGCCCTGAGCCCTTTAAATCTCAACCGCGGCCGGGAATCAAAGGGCTCTGCACCGCCCGCAGCCCCCTGAGCCCTTTAAATCCCAGCCACAGCTGGGAGTCAGAGGGCTCTGGGCTGCCCGCAGCGGAGGGGAGTCCAGAGCCCTTTAAATCCCAGCTGTGGCTGGGAGTCAGAGGCCTCTGGGCTGCCGGTAGCTGCTGGGAGCCCCTGAGCCTTTTAAATCTCAGCCGTGGCCGGAAATCAAACGGCTCTGGGCTGCCGGCAGCCACGGGGAGCCCAGAGCCCTTTAAATTCCAGCTGTGGCCAGGAGTCAAAGGGCTCTGGGCTGCTTGCAGAGATTCCCAGATTTAAAGAGAGCCCTTTGAATCCTGGCCACTGCTGGGATTTAGAGGGGTCAGAGCTCCCCACGGCTGTGGGCACCCCAGAGCCCTTTGAATCCCAGCCGCGGCCACGGATTGCCCCCTCCCCGGACCCCTGCCCCAACTGCCCCCCCGGACCCGCAGCCCCTATCTAAGCACTGCTGGTCCTTGTCCCTCTCCTGGGATCCCTTCCCCTAACTGCCCCCCAGGACCCCAGCCGCTATCTAAATGCCACTGCTCCTTGTCCCCCGATTGCCCCCTCCCGAGACCCCTACACCTAACTGCCCCTTGGGACCCCAGCCCCTATCTAAGCCTCCTTTCTCCTTGTCCCCAACTGCCCCCTCCTGAGACCTCTCCCAACTTCCCCCCAGGACCTCATCCCTTACCTGTCCCCTGACAAACCCCTGGGACTCCCATGCCTATCCAACTGCTGCCTGTCTCCTTACTGCCCCCCCTGAACCTCCACCCCATCCAATCCCCCCTGCTCCCTGTCCCTTGAGTGCACCCTGGAACCCCCTACCCCTTCTCCAACCCCCAGCCCCCTTACCGTGCTACTCAGACCAGCGTGTCTGGCTCTGTGCAGCTCCAGACACATTGCTGCCATGCTCCCCCGTGGAGCCCACAGCTCCCCCCACCCCCCCAACACCTGCCTTCCAGATTTGAACACCTCAAAATTCAGGAGTGCTCAAGCTCAGTTTGGGCAGCTGGTACTTCATTTCTCCCAAATCAAATATACTGTCCACTGTAACTTGCTGTAGAAAAAGTAGGATAAATTGAGCAAGAAATGCTTATTAGGACTGGAATTGCTATTTTCAACAGCCATTGCCTTTTTGTTTGTTTAAAAGAAGACAGTGATATTGCATTGGCAAATTCCCCATAGAAAGAAAGAGTGGAACAAAAGAATAATAAAGGCACCTCAACTTTTCCTCATTTATGGAGGACAGTCTTATAATATGCATCCAGATATCCTCCAATCACACAAGCTGAAAATTGTTCCACTTTACTGCAGCTCTGTAACCATATGGGAACCATCCTGTCTGTGTTTTGTGCACATCCAAAATCCTGCTGAATGACCCGCCCTGGGAGCGAGTTACCAGTGACCCAGGGCTGGGGTGGCAGGGAGGTGTGTGGGGGGGGGGCACTGGTGGGGGGAGCCCAGGGCTGGGGCAGCAGCGGGTGGGGGGGGCACTGGTGGGGAAGAAAGGGGGAAGCCCGCTAGGGTGGCAGGGGGTATGTGTGGGTGGGTTGGGGGAGAGCCCAGGACTGGGGCAGCAGGGGGGTACAGAGGGGAGCCCAGGGCTGGGACGGGGGGCAGCCAAATTTTTTTTTGCTTGGGGCAGCAAAAAACCTAGAGGCGGCCCTGCTGGATTCCCCCATCCGCTGGAGCCCCGGGCCCTTTAATTTGACCCTGAGGGCTACCAGCCACCTCTTCAGCTGGGAGCCCCTGGTTGATTTAAAATAAAGTATCACCTCCCCACCCCCAACCTTCCTTTTTAGCCCACAGCTGTTTTGGTGGGGCAGCGCTGGGGAAGGAGAGTTTGTTTCCGCAGGGCTGGGCGGCCCTGGGGCAGGGTGTTTCTGCAGGGCCGGGAGGTTTCAGCCCTCAGTTGTTTTCTTTGGAGTAATGTGGCCCTTGCCACTTTACGAGTTGTGCAGGCCTGTCCTAGTAGGTCCATCCTCTGCTTGTTTCACTGCGGCTGAGTGAAAGGACATGCAACATGGCAGCAGCTGTGTTTGATCTTGTGCTCTCCTAGTGCAATGTATTAAAAGTTGCAATTAGTAAAGCGTTCACGGATGAGAATGTTCAGTGGAAAGAGAGAGGCTCTAAATGAAGTCTGAAAGGTTGTTCAAATGAGAGGCAGCACATTTTCCAGTGTAGCTTGGTTCTTTGGGAGTTTGCAGGGTAAGACTCGAGTGATCACACAATTCAGCATGTGAAAAAAGGAAGGGAGACAATGGAGAAAGTGGAGACAGTGGGCTAGAAATAGGAGGTTACATGTTGTTACAGGCATCTCTGAGGCTGGAACTGTTATGCTGATGAGCCATAGGGTTTACACAGAAGAAATGGCTCTTCTGTACCTTCCCAGGACACTGGCACCATCAGAGACTTTTGTAACTGCACCAGAATCAAACATATCTGATAATAACAGAGGCTCAATATTTACTGGAGTGAGGACTATCACAGGGGATTTAAAGTGAAAGAGGGACAAGGGTCACCAGCCACTCGTCCATGTACTGACTGTGCAGTGGTGGTACTGTCCCAGTGGGGACCCTACGAAAGAAGATTGTTAGGGGCCCCCTCCCCCTTCACCCACCCTGTAAAAATACTAATGGCAGTCTTTTCACAAACCAAAAAATCCAGCACAGCACATGCTAATGCCATTGTTAAAGAATCCATGTTAAATAAGAAGAGCGGTATTTTGAGTTGGGGGCCCCTTGAACTGCTTGGGGCCTTAAGCTGTTGCTTAGTCTTCTTGAGCCTAGCACCATTATTGATTGTGAGCACGGAAGGATGTTTACACATGCACAAAAGCACAGAGAGTGAATGGGCAAACCTATGCACTCCCCTGCTTTCCATGGGAATCAGTCACTGCTGCACTCCCACAGGCTCAGCACACTGACTGTGTGGATTATAAAATGTGAAATGAGTTCTGTGGTACACCCCAGAGGTTCTCAGATTGTTCACATGATGACTTTAAAACATCTTTATTCTGCAAATCAGGAAGCAGGCTTCCACAAAACTTCTTTTCTGAAAACAATTCTGATTTTTCAATGGATTCTTGTAGTTGTGGAGAATCTCTCATGAGTCACAGCAGGGAATTCTAGGAGGGAGCTCACAGCTCTTCCAGTCCCAGCCTCTCTAGGAAGAAGGGGTAGAAAAGCTGGCAGTGGAGAATGCTCCGCTATACCAGTGCTAGCATCTCCCAGCACCAGGCACAACAGGGATTAGGGCAGGACATTTCTTTTTCAAAGGAAGGATCAAAGCTTTAGCAGGTGGATTTGGTCACTAGTGATGTCACTGGATGTCTCCAAACAAATGTAAATGCATTTGCTTCCATGCTAGAGCAATACTATGGTGCTATTATTAGACTCCAATAGCTCTCTGTGGGTAGCTATAAACCACCGAGTGCCTTTAGTAAATTAGTAGATAACATTTCATGGTGGGATCTATCAGCACTGATTGGGGATAAAGCACTGATTAACTTCCAGGTCTGATCAGTACCAATAAGCTGAGAACTTGAGAAGTCTCCCCACACCAAAAGAATGCCCAGAGATAAGCTGTGGGGGTTAATGGACCTGGATGTTTAACAACATCCTGGAAGTTTGAACAGCAGCAGCAAAATCTGATTTGTTTTCCAAAGGAAGGAAGGAGGTTTGGCTAATTAGGAAGTAATGAAAGTCCTGCAAAAAGAGCTATTGATAAAAAGCCAGTAAGTGTGTTCTTGGGACAGGTGAACAAACACAAATCAGCAGGGCTGAGTGACTTTGCACCTCCCAGGGTGTCAGAAGAATCGGCTAACAAATGTACAGAGTCCGCACCTGACTCAGGGAAGCAGAGCGCAGGGCCACTCCAGGGGAGCCCTGGGAATGAGCTCTGTGTGTTTGTGTGTGAAGGGGAGGTCTTGCAAAACTGCTTTCCCAGACAAAAACAAATAAACAACAGTTCTGTTTTTCACTGGATCCTTGTAGCGTAGACAATCTGCCACAGATCTCTGCAGGCAATGTCATGAGGGACATCCTAGCATCTCCAGAATCAACCATCACCAACAGCAGGTGCTAAAGGGAATAGGCTTTGACAGAGCTCCCAGCTACTCTGTTCCCAGCCTCTCTTATCTGGAGACACTCTGGGGAATCATGCAGGAATGCTGGCTAAAGAAGAGCTCACAGCTTCTCCACTCCCAGCTCCTCTCACCAAGGCTGTTTATAAGCAGTAGTATTTAAATGCCTTTTTTGTGGTTATTCAAATGATGAAAGACCTGAAAATGGGACTAACAAAGACAAGTTGTACTTCAGAATAAAACACCATGAAAGCAGCACATGCTGTCATAAGAATAAATTGTATCAACAGTGATCAGATGGAAAGTGAAAAGTTAGACTGGAGCTGCTCCCTCTTTCCTGTTTCCAGCAAAAATGTCTGGGTCCGTGAATTCAGCCAACATCAGGTAGGATGAAAGGCTTGTCTGACAAGGCATTTCAAAGCTTCTCAAGAGCCTCTGGAGATGCTGTGGCCACTTGGACAGGAAAACAGAGCCCCTCAGTTTAATGAGCATTTCAGTGATTTTCCTTTCTGCTTTTGCCAACTTTTTTCCCTTTATTTTTTAAATAAACTATTTCTGCTCTTTATAATTTGTTTTAACTTTGTAAAATGTGTAGTTAAGCACCAGGACGTGAGGAGGTTGGGGGTGAAATGTCCCTGGTGCTGGGTGTTGCTTGTTGCCATTGCTATAAATATATTTCTGTTGCAGTTGGTGCTAGATGGGGGGTGGAGGGCTATTAAGTCTACTCTGTATTCTGCACCACAAACCCTCTGACAGGCACAGCCCTGGCAGACAGCGCATCAGATTGGCTGGCATTAGCTCTCAGTCACACGCAGTCCTGCAACAAGACAGCAGGAAAGGGAGAGGATTAGCCCTCAGCCATCTAGTCCACAAACAGTCCCACCGCAGGGCAGGGGTGGTTGGGGACTGAGTGGGAATCAGGGAGTCCAGTGCTGGGCTCTGATTTTACGGAGAAGACAGGCACTAACATTTCCTGGGGAAATGAATTACTCCTGAAATGGAGAGATTCTTTTCCAGATGGACTGTCACCCCGTCTCCAAAGGGATACTGGAGAACTGGAGGAGGTTCAGAGAAGGGCAACAAGAATGATCCAGAGCCTGGAAAGTTCTAATATAAAGAAAGAGCTTGAAAGACTGAGATTGCCATCTTAGAAAGGAGATAAATATGAGAGAACATGTCAAAAGTATATAAAATAATGAATGGGATAGAGAAAGTAGATCAGGAGCTTCCATTCTCCTTCTCACATAGCACAAGAACAAGGGGACATTCAATGACATTAAAAAGTAGTAAATCCAAAACTGATAAAAGAAAATACTTTTTCACACAATATGTAATTAGACTGCGGAACTCATTGCCACAAGAAGTCATTGAGGCCAAGAACACAGTGATATTCAAAAAGGCTTTGGACATTTATATGGATAACAAGAAAGTCCAGATTATAATAGTTAAGGCTATACCAGGGGGAGGAAACCTATGGCACATGCCCGAAGGCAGCACGCGAGCTGATTTTCAGTGGCACTTACACTGCCTGGGGCCTGGCCACTGGTCCGGGGGGCTCTGCATTTTAATTTCATTTTAAATGAAGCTTCTTAAACATTTTAAAACCCTTATTTACTTTACATATAACAATAGTTTATTTATATATTATAGACTTGGAGAAAGAGACCTTCTAAAAACATTAAAATGTGTTACTGGCATGCGAGACCTTAAATTAGAGTGAATAAATGAAGACTCGGCACATCAAATACAATTTAGATGGGGCTACTATAAGGCGGGTGCATAACTGGCTGGATAACCGTACTCAGAGAGCAGTTATTAATGGCTCCCAATCCTGCTGGAAAGGTATAACAAGTGGGGTTCCGCAGGGGTCTGTTTTGGGACCGGCTCCGTTCAATATCTTCATCAACGACTTAGATGTTGGCATAGAAAGTACGCTTATTAAGTTTGCAGACGATACCAAACTGGGAGGGATTGCAACTGCTTTGGAGGACAGAGTCAAAATTCAAAATGATCTGGGCAAATTGGAGA
>NC_133788.1:24235863-24347030 GCF_003597395.2 Chelonoidis abingdonii
AAAAGGGTGTCATCAGGAGGAGGGAGAAAACTTGTTCACCTTAGCCTCTAATGATAGAACAAGAAGCAATGGGCTTAAACTGCAGCAAGGGAGATTTAGGTTGGACATTAGGAAAAAGTTCCTAACTGTCAGGGTAGTTAGACACTGGAGCAAATTGCCTAGAGAGGTTATGGAATCTCCATCTCTGGAGATATTTAAGAGTAGGTTAGATAAATGTCTGTCAGGGATGGTCTAGACAGTATTTGGTCCTGCCATGAGGGCAGGGGACTGGACTCGATGACCTCTCGAGGTCTCTTCCAGTCCTAGAGTCCATGAATCTATGAATCTAAGAGCTTGAAGGAAAGTGATTGAAGTCAGGTGAGCTGGGTTCCTATGCCTGGAGCGTACTGCAGAATCCAGCATTTCAGGGATCAGGGGCAATGCTTTAAAGAATGGGGGCAAAGGAGGAGAGTAGGGCTAAGTCAGAAGCCATTTAGATGTTACATTCTGAGGGGCAGTAAATGAGGAGTTTGTCTGTTCCTGGGAAAACTGGGACAATTTTTTCATTTCCAGATTAAGTACAAAATCATAGAATCCAGAGATGGGAAAAGGCTATTGGGACTCAACCAGTCCTCTTCCCCACACCTTGGCCCAGTGACGGATTGTTCTCTATTGTGCATATCCTAGTGTTTCATCTAGCAGAGCTTTAAATTTCACTTTCAGCACCACCCTCCTCCGCCACTTACTCCCTTTCAGTATCTCCTGGGATTCTTCCCATCTATGCCAACAGTGCAGCTATAAGAATCATCAGTCCAGGCTTTGGTGGTGCCCATTAGTTCACAGTCATTTATAGCAGCACCTTCATTTGTGGACAGACCCTCTAGTATATTAATACTTTTCTTAACCTTCTGCTTTTGATTCAAAGCAATGCTCTCTTCTCTTTATGGAGTCCATACCAGATTGTGCGAGTTCAGGAAAAGTTCCACTTCTCCTTCTTTTCTACCTAGTTACAACTCCCTAAAGTGCCATTTTCCCCATCACCCACCTGGGTCCCTGGTGTATCTCTCAGTGCAGGCCCTTGTTTATGGGCCTGTCCTACTCCCACTGAGGTCAGGGACAGAGGCCCCATTGTACTCAGTGCTGCATAAGCACATAAAGAGATGATCCCTGCCTGAAAGAGTTTACAGTCTGAGACGAGAGAGAGCAGGTGGGTGCCACAGAGACAGGAGAGCCTTAGTTATCAGTGAGACCATTCGGAGCAGCCCGATAAACCGTGTCACAGCACAGCAGCTGCCTGACCATCAATAACAATAATTAATAACAACATTCTGTGGTACAGTCCCAGGACCTCCGCCCCATGTGCAGGCGTTCAGTGTAGCCTCAATGCCCCAGTGAGTTAGGGAAGTGGCATTATCCCCATTTTACAGCTGAGAAAACAGACACAGAAAGAAGTGATTTACCCAAGGCCACATAGGAAGCTTTTAAACAGAGCTGAGAACAGAGCCCAGGTCTTCTAACAGCTTGACCTGTGACTTAACCACACACCCTTCCGTTCTCCAAAACACAGGTAAGAGGTTTCACAGCAGTAGGCAGCTCATGAGACAGTGACAGATTCAGAAACTCAAGAACAGGTTGGCACCTCCAGGAAAGGCACCCTGACTCCTAACTAAGACAAGGCCTATGTGTGGGGCTTCTAGCAGGAAGCCAGACAGGAGGGGGCTGGGGAAGGTCATAGGCAGAAGCTGCACAGGCAAGCAGGGAGGCAGAGTAGTTTTAACGATAATGCCGTTTTCTTTTTTCTAACACAGGGCTCGTTCTCTTTTACACCACGCATTCACTTTACAGCCTCATTATGTTGCCCGAGTAGTAGAAATGAGACTCAGGATATGCACAGTGCAATCATAGAGTGTGACTGTAGCTCGTGTAGATAGACTCCAGGTAGGATTAAGCTAACTCACTCAAGTACCAGGGCAGTGAAGCTGCAGGAGCACAGGCTACACAAGACCACCCAGAACCCTGGGTAATTACTCAGGTATCTAGCCCATGCTGGAGACAAGGCACAGGCAGCTTTTACTGTGAGGTATGCAGGCAAGGTCAACACTCTACCTCCCACCTGCAGCTGAGCTCACCTACTTACATCATGGTAAAAGCTATTGTGCTTTGTTGCCAGCTTAAGTGCAAGAGTGTAATAAGAAAAGCCAAAGAGGAGTTTGAAGAATGGCTAGCCAAAAACTCCAAAGGTGGTAATAAAATGTTTTTTAAGTACATCAGAAGCAGGAAGCCTGCTTAACAACTGGTGGGGCCCCTTGATGATCGAGATACAAAAGGAGCGCTTAAAGACGATAAAGTCACTGTGGAGAAACTAAATGGATTCTTTGCTTCAGTCTTCACAGCTGAGGATGTTAGGGAGATTCCAAATTGAGCGCTTTTAGTGAAAATTCGAGGAAATGTCACAGTATTTAAGTGTCACTAGAGGAGGTTTTGGAATAATTGATAAACTCAACATTAACACTCAGGACCAGATGGATTCACCCAAGAGTTCTGAAAGAACTCAAATGTGAATTCGGGAACTATTAACTAGGTTTGTAACTCTTCCTTTAAATACAGCTTCGTACCCAATGATGGAAGTTACTAATGTAACCCAATATTTAAAAAGGTTCTAGAGGTGATCCGCAATTATACAGACCGAAGTCTAACGCGGCACAGGCAAATTGTTGAAACAATAGTTTAAATAAAATTGTCAACACATAGAAAAAATAAACTGTGAGCAATAGTCAACGTGGTTTTGTAAAGGAAATCTGTGCTTACTAATCTATTAGAGTTCTTTGAAGGGTCAACAAACATGTGGACAAGGGGATCCAGTGACATAGTGTACTTAATTTCAGAAACTTGATAAGTCTCTCACCAAAGGCTCTTAGGTAATTAAGCTGTCATGGATAAAGAAGGTCCTTCCATGACCGAGAATGGTTAAAAGACAGGAACAAGGGTGGAATTAATGTAAATTCTCAGAATGGAGGGGTAACTAGTGGTGTCCCCCAAGGTCAGTCCTAGAACCAATTCTATTCAATTTATCTAAAATGATCGTGAGAAAGGGTAAACGTGAGATGCAACGTTTGCAATGATACTAAACTGCTCAAGATAGTTAAGACCAAAGCAGATGTGAAGAACTTCAAAAGATCTCACAAAACTAAGTGATTGGGCAACAAATGGCAAATGAATTTCTGTGGATAAATGTAAAGTAATGCACATTGGAAAAACACCCAACTATACATACAATATGATGGGGCTAATTTAGGTACAACGAGTCAGGAAAAAGCATCTTGCATCATCGTGGATGTTCTCTGAAGATCCATGCAGTGCGCAGAGTGGTCAAAAAAGCAAACAGGATGTTAGGAATCATTAAAAAGGGATAGAGAAATAAGACTGAGATATATATTGCCCTATATAATCCATGTACGTCCCATCTCGAATACTGTGTACAGATGTGTCTCCTCACTCAAAAGAATATTCTAGCATAGAAAAGGTTCAGAAAAGGGCAACTAAAATTGTAGGTTTGGAGAGGGTCCCATGAGAAAGATTAAAGACTAGGCTCTTCAGCTTGGAAAGAGGAGATAAGGGGGGATATGATAGAGTATATAAAGTCATGAGTGATGTGAGAAGTGAATAAGGAAAAGTATTTACTTGTTCCATAATATAATAACTAGGGTACCAATAAATTAATAGGTAGCAGATTTAAACCAATAAAAGGAGTTTCTTTTCACACAGCACTCAGTCAACTTGTGGAATCCTTACCTGAGAGGTTGTGAAGCTGGGACTATAACAATGTTTAAAAGGGAACTGGATAAATTCATGGTGGCTAAGTCCATAAATGGCTATTAGCCAGGAAGGGTAAAGAATGGTGTCCCTAGCCTCTGTTCATCAGAGGATGGAGATGGATGGCAGGAGAGAGATCACTTGATCATTGCCTGTTAGCTTCACCCCCTCTGGGGCACCTGGCATTGGCCACTGTCGGCAGACAGATACTGGGCTAGATGGACCTTTGGTCTGACCCGGTACGGCCGTTCTTATGTTCTTATGCCACTAGGATTTTACAGTGAACTAATGTGCACTAGCTAGCTATCCTGCTTAACAACACCTTTTTTGGCAGGGAAGACGTAGCCATAGTGTCACTGTGTGTCTGTCCCATAGTTCCTTGTGCAGTGCTAGAAGAAAGCGACAGTTTCTGAGATGCATAAAAACAGTCACTCACATGACAGAAGGTGGGAAATTCTGAAAGTTCTACTGTAGCAATCAAAAGTGCCAATTCCCGTTGGATAATAGGCTGCCTGGTACACGCTGCCCTCCCAAAGCTCTGTATGAAGGTGGTGGCTTGATTCTCCCCTAACTTCCACCAGGCTCAGCCAGGAGTCAGAGGAAATACACCATTGCACAACTGGTGTGAGAGGAGAGCTCTGAGACTCATGCAGGGAGGAGGGTAAGAAAGACACTCTACACTGTACTGGTAGGAATAAGCCATCACTCATTCCTGCGTGCACCGAGCTGGAGATTTGCCTGAGGTTGAACCCCAGCATGATGCCCTAAATGCCTACAAGGAGGGCCCTTGTGTTGCAAGATTCCCTGTCTGTAGAATTTGCTGGGAAATCCCCACCCTTCAGATCTGTACTCATAACCTATGCTTTCGTTTTAAAAAAAAGAAACATCAAGTCCACATGGCTGTGGAGAACAGAGTATAACTGATACAGTGATGCCTGCTTGAGTCTGCAGACAGCCTGAAACCAAAGTTCTGAGAGGGATGAAGTGCCCTATCTATCTTAATGGCTTGTTCATTCTGAAACCTAATGCCACAAATACAAATTTCAGTCTTGTTAACCATTTTGCTGCTGATCATTTTAACAGAAACGGTCTCTAATGTGCTTATCCCAAGCTGCCTCCCACAATCCCAGGTGCCAAAAGTACCAGATGCCAAATCTCCAGCTTCTCCTTACTGCTATGATGCAGCTATCAGTCACTACAAAAATACACTGAATTTAATATTGACACAGGCATTTCTGTACTGTACTGATTATGTTAATCATTTTCGTATTTAATTCACTACACTCCTCCACTCATTTATGGAAAGCTGCTGCAGAATCTCTAGCCCACCACAGAATTCAGGGACTTTGCAAACAATTTACATCCTACTTGCTGTGCAATACACAGGTCCTTACATACAGGGCATCATGTCTCCTCGTGCCCACTTCTCACAGCTCCAAGTAATCATAATGATGCTTAGCACTCACCTAGCACATTACATGCTCACACTAGTTAATTAAACCTCGCAACAGCCCTGTGAGCTAGAGGAGTATTATCCCTATTCTATAGGTCACAGAAAGAGCACAGGGGACAGCTGTTAGCATCCCTTTGCTTTGTAACATGACACTTTTCTGAGGCTTCCTTTTGCTTCAAAGTTGAGTGCAATACTTACAGAGGCTTCATACATGTGCTTATATTCTGTGTTGATAAGTGCTATATCAATGCAGATGGACACCCTGTGACCTTCTCCAAAGCTCATGTCAGGATCAGGAGTAGTCTCACTATATTCACAGTTCTAACACAAAATTCTCTGAGTGAACAAATACCTCTGCTGCAGCCTGGTCTTTTGCTGATGTCTGAGACTGTCACTTCTCTGCCGTGGGATTTGCTAACTGTAGTATAGTGCTGGGCTAGCTCCTTCTCATTAACCAGATGGACTCATGTTTCACACTCTGTTATGGCATCATACACTAGCATTCAAAGGAGACCAAAGAGGGGGAGGGGGAATGTGCCATCCGTTCAGGGCCTGGATGAGAAAGAGACTGGGGATTCCAGACTGAGCTAACAGCTTGACAGCTTTTCTCTAAAGGACACAAGCTCTTTCTGAGGAAGGAAGATGTAACCAAGATTGATGCTTTGATGCCCAACACACCACTCTCCTTCATCCCCATTGTAGACAGAGCTGGACACTGCTGAATGGCGTAGAAGGTAGACTGTACACTCCTATTTGCCTTCTCATCATACTAACACAAGAATATTTAATAAAACTGAAAGGCAGAAAAAACAAATACAGAATTTACCCAGCATATAAGTAGCCTGTGGAACTCCCTGACACAAGACACTGTTGAGGTCAGGACCTTTGCAGGATCAGACATTTATAGACATAATGCTCTCATTATTAATTACATTAGATAGGCTAAAAACTCTTGTATAAGGACTAAAACCCTCCTACTTCAGAGCATAAGTCACTCACTAACAGATGGGACTAAGAAAATCTTCACTTGGGGGCAGGTTATCCCACACTTGTTCACTTTTCTGAAGCATTTGCCAGTCTGAGGTGGAATACTAGAATCGGTGGTCGACTCAGACTATGATGGCAATACCTATGCTCATAGTGCAAGGAGCACAGCAGTGTATGTGACTCCTGCACACAGGAGACTGGAGCTTTGCTCTCAGACCTTATGCGTTCCTCCACTCTGAAAATGTTTCTATCCAAACAGAACAAATTTGGGAGTCCCCAGCTAGTGTCTGGTCCAAGAAATGAGTTGGTGAATCTCTACTTTCTCCACATCTTAGCTTATTCAGTGCCTGATATTGATCTGATGTGTGTTAATCTTGGATGATTTTTGTCATTTCATCTGTGACTGTTTACTGAAAAGTGCCTGGGAGCCTTTGGTGGATGGTTGCTTTATAAAGCAAAAAAATCATTATTGCTATTATGAACAAACGTCTTTGCATTTCTGTGAATAGCGAAGAAGAGCTTGTCACTTCAGGACAAAAGAGAATCAAAGTATCTGATGATTTCACCATAAGACACAGACAGACGATCCAGATGATCAATGACACTTGTCTTCTTAGTATATTTCTCTCCCATGCAGGGGGATCATAATTTCAAGCCTCCTCTTGAAGGCCTCAGGATCTCCCCATCCTCAGCCATTTCCCTTTACTTCATTCTCAACCTAGCGTTGCGATGAACTTTCTTCTGCTGAGGGCTGTACATGGGTCCTCCTGAGGCCCATCTCTTCTGCCTCAGCTGGCTTGTTGGGCTATAAACACTGGGACACTGTCTCCTCTTAAGGCAGAACACAGTGGGCCACCTCAGCCCTCCCAGCACTGATGGCCCAGGACTCCCAAACACCAGCTGCTGGGAGGTCACCATCTTAAACACTGGTTTGTATGCTCATGCTTAGAGCTGTAGACAGAGTCCAGACTCCTGGGTTCTATTTTTGGTTCTACCACAGACTCACTGTTTGACTTTAGGTGAGTCACATGTCTGCTATGCCTCAGTTTTGCCTGTCTGTAAAATGGGGGTGTCACGGAGTCTGGGGGAGTCCGGCCCTGCACCCCTCTTCCTGGACCCCACAGTGACTTTTATCCAGCCAGTAAAACAGAAGGTTTATTGGACAACAGGAACACAGGTTACAGCAGAGCTTGCAGGCACAGTCAGGACCCCTCCATCGAGTCCTTCTGGGGGTTCATGGTGCTTGGATCCCAGCTAGGATACCCTGAATTCCGCCCCACGGCCCCAAACCCAAACTGACCTGCCCCTCCTCCCGCCGCCCGATCCCTTTTGTCCCCTCTCCTCCGCAAAGGTGCTCACCCCCTCCCCACTGCCTGACTCAGGTTACAGGCTTAAAGATCCTGTCCCTCACCTAAAGACATCCCCTGCTCTCCCATTCCCCACACCGACAGCCCCTACTCCATCACAGGGGGTGATAATAATTTCCCCCTCCCAGGGGTGTGTGAAGTGTCATGAGAGTTTGCACAGCATTTGGGCAGCTCTGCACAGCAGGTGCTAGCTGGAGAAAGACAATACATTTGTTGTCAATTCCTCTTAGGGAGCTGTGCTCAGGTAAAGACTAACTCAGACCTGCCAAAAGCCCAGAAGTAGCTTAGTAAAGAATGTTTGTTTTCTCTCAAAGCTGGGATTGTCTCCTGTTGACCATATCTCTGGATGGATCCCTCCCTCATGCCATTAAGGAAAACCTTCTTAGCTGCTCTCTGCACTTTACAAAGCTTCTTAATTTAGGAGGTTGAGAAGCATATTTGAATTACGGTTCAATCTGCTAGTTGGATGCTGTCCCAGCTGTGGACTGGCTTCTGCTTTGACTCTCCAGTCACTAAGAATCAAGAGCTCTACTTTAACTAGTTGAAAGCAGGTTGCAATTCACGCTGGGGTCACCAAGCCCAGTCTGAGTCTCATGGGTCCCTGCATTGCTCACCACCTCCCTTCTAGCTACTTCTCTGCTCTCCTGTGGAATCCTAACCCTGAAGGAGAGGGAGATGGAGGCAAGGTCAGTGTGTGGGAAGGACCAGGGCATTCTCTTGGTAATGCCATCCTCCCGAGAGACAATGGGGCAAGTGTTGGGGAAGCAGCTTTGTCCTCCCCAGCACACAGGATTGCAGTCAGGGCAGGGTAGAATGATCTGCCTGTCCATAACCCCAAACACCCTGCATATCCCTCCACTGTAGTTTTGTTCCAAGAGAGTCCAAACAAGGCAGGCCTTCATCTCCCTACACCCATGATGGGATGAGTCACTCAGAGCTGCAGTGGGCTCCCCTGCAGTTCTTCCAGAGGAAGGTGTTCACTGGAGCGAGCAGAGGCAGAGGTGGAGATCTGCCTCCCAGTCCCATTCTTCACCCAACCAGCTGGCCAGGCACTATCTGTACTCAACATTGGCTGCAGCAGTTTCTCTGTTCTCACATGCGCACCCTTGTAGCAGAAGGTGTATTCCAAAATGGGGTTAAATGAAGAGAGCAGACTAGATGAAGAAAAAACAGCCTGCATTCCCTTCATTCTCTGCTTACATTAGGACTGATGCATGTATTGAAATTAAACAAGTTTCCATATCTGAATTTCCAATCCCAAAGCCGCTGCTGCCACTGGGTTTATTTTTTTCTATTTACTTTAGCTTGAACAGAGAGTGAGTGAGAGAGAGCTACAGCCACATGGACAGAGTGGAGCGCTAATTAAACAGGGAGTTCCACATTCGGGTACATATCCTTTGGACCTCCAGCCACCTTGTCAATTCCTGTAGTTATTTATTATTTTTCAATGCAGTTTGTCATTCCTAATGGAGCCCCTGCGTGAGGTGAGGGGTCGGGAGCTGCTTGTGAAGTGGATTAGTGTGCTGGAAGCATGATTGCTTTCTTTCGCTGTGGATTTGGGAGCTATTCCCTGATGGCTGCACTCTATATAGAAGTGAATCGGTGCTAATTTGTTTCTGAGGATCACACATCCAGGAAGATGTGAAAGACAATCCTGCCTTTCAATGCATATTTCAAGCCAGTGTGATGGCAAACAATGGAAAATAAACAAGTGAGTGAGACCAGACCTTCCTGTCCAGTGTGCCAGATGCGGAGAATCAGTGCCAGGCACACTGGATTTTAATTTACATACCAGGGACACTTATGCCACCCACCTCCAGAAATGCATGTTTTGTTCTTTGTGTCCATGTGTCCAGAGGCAGCGGGCTCTTTGTGTCAGCACCTTGACAACGTCCAGCAGAATGACAGTTGTGAGCCTTCTCCCAGCTGTGGCCTTGTGGTGCCCAGAGGGGCTCAAGTGTATGAGCTTCCTCTCAGTAGTGTCTCTGTGCTCAAAGGGCGTTAGCTATGTATGCCGAGGAGGCTAAAGTTTATTTCAGCTGGATTCAGAGTACAGTGGCACTGAAATCTTTCAGGAAAGAGCTTCAGCTACACTTGTGCTGTGACAGGCTTATGACACTGATTGAAATTGCCTCACTGATAAACTTGTGCCCCTGTGTCCGTTTGTCATATCTAGCTCCTGTCTCTAAGCAAGACTGGGGCAGGGACCACCCCCCCTGTTATTTGTTTATACGCATCTAGCACAGTGGAGCTCTGGTCTCTAGGTGTTACTGCAATACAAATACAGAACTTCTATTTCATTTGGAAACTGTTAGACTGATGTTCAGGGCGTTTGAACTGGGAGGGCAAAAAGGCATTTCCATAGGCACTAAATGTGCAGCCCAGCCTCCCCTCGACTCCTCTAAGCTACTCAGAGGGGCACAGTAACATGCAACCTGGGCTGTTCAGAGTGGAGACTCTGGGATCCCTGAGCTATTAGGAGCCTCTTTGCTGGTACGAAAGGCCTGAAGGGTTCATGTTTGGGTTGAATGTCAGAGAAGAGAATGAGCATAAGACAGCTCCTTTCAGAGGAACCTGTCCTATACTGTCCTGGAATTTTACAGCACTGGGAATAAATAAATAAGTCTCATATCACTGAGAAGCCCCCACATGTGGTGAGGGGAAGCAGCCCACACACTCTCTCATGTTAGTAATTTGTCTGATTCAGAGGGACGGAGTCTGTGGGGAGGCATTGGGCCCTGCTGAAATGAAAGATAAAGCTATTGTTCCAAAGAGAGCTATTGATTTTTGCATTATTACACTAAGAAATGTATAGCCCTCTGGTTTAAAACTGCAATAAGAGGAAATGTACAAGTTCCAAAAACTTCCCACTGACCTTGGGTTTGACCTTGAGAAGGGGAGAGTAGGGTAAATGCCTCCTCCACCCCATATGCAGAGGGACCCTGGAACTTGTGCCTAGATGACATGTCCCAGGCATATTTCTGACCAAAGGAGTCTGTTCACATTAAGATTTGCAGAGGAAAGGGTTTTACCTTCAGGTTAACTCCAAGCAGGCTATTCCCAAAGTAACACATAGGCCGTGGGGTATCTACCCAATATAGCCTGAGCTACCCAGTACCCAGCAGCAAAGTCAATTTCTCTCTGCTGGCCAATAGAATTTCTTTCCTGTTGGTGTCTCCTGCCAGAACCACCACTAATGTCCTCAGAGCTCCTGAACCTGCTTGTTTTTCATTTACTGCAAGCCTGGAGTAACGGTAATGCATCCCAGAAGGCTTAGCTGTTGTCACTTACATCAGGGAAAAGCATTCATGGCACTGCTGCAAGCAAGCAAGAAAATAAACGGGCTCAGGAACTCTGGGTGCATAAGAGACTGCTGCAGTGTTACAGGAACACAGAATGGGAGGCATTTAATTTAGAGCCAGAGGAACTCAGTGGGGTGGGAGGGCAGAAGGCAACACTAAAGAAGGAGGAAGCATGTTTGTGTGCAGACAGGCAAAAATGATCCTATGAACCAATTCACTCTTGTGCTTGTTACATCTGGGAGTTGTATTTTTTATTCCAATATATTTAATTGTTACAGAAGCAGCATCAGAGCTCACTGAAGGGAGACTCGCAGGTGTCACCAGAATTGAATGGGGTGTTGCTGAGGGATCCTGGAAGTTACTAGGCTACAACTGTTGTCATGACCCCAGTTTTCTCCTGACTCCTGACCACATGTATTGATTTATACCATTTCTTCCCGAAGTTTTCCACAGCGACATTCCTTCTGCATGCCCTTGTGGGCTACTGCCTCTGGGAAGAGAATTCTCACTTGTGAGTGGACAAGGGACCTGAGTTAGAACAGTGCTGAAACACACAGTTTTAAGCAGTTGGTAAAAAGGTTTTCCTCTTGTCCTTCCTTCCCCCAGAATAACTTTGACGGTCCCTCTAGCACTCCGCCCCCAAAGCTGTGTGGAAACACTAGCCTTCCAGCTCGTCATCTACCTTTGAGGTCATAATAGCTATTAAATCACAGCTTGCCTCACCAAATTAGGCAAAAACAAAATTATCTCCAATGATTTTTATGTTCCTGAAATGTTCCAGAACTGCCGGAGTGATTACTGGGGGATTGGAAGCAGCTGTCACTCTATCAGAAACCATAATTCTAAACAGCTGGGAGCTGTCAGTTATTTATGACACTGTTTGCAGGAAATGATGAAGGTGGCTGACACTCCCTGGCTGAATCGCAGCAGCAGCAGGCTCACCACCCAAAGAGCACACGCTCCCAGAACTGGCTCCAGCATCCAGGCGCTGAAAACAGATGGCTGCAGGGAGTGAATGAGTAGAGGCTGCTGGCCTTCCAGCAGCAGCTTCAGGCCTCCCACTCCTTGAGCAATGGGGGTTGTGTGGTGCAAGGCTGTTCCTTTGCCCTCATCCCCAAGAGGCAACTGTTGCTGCTCTGCAGAGGCCAAACACAAAGAAGTGGTTGCTGGGAAATGTAGTGTGTGTCCTGATGTAGCAGAGGTTTGTTTGTTTTCTCCCACAGCACAGATAGGTCCACTGGGACAGATAGGTCCCAACTCTGAGATACTGATTTGCTGAAACATCCTACCTCTGATCTGAAATGTAACTCCTTGTTCCCAAAGACAAGGCGCCACTGCTGCTCAGGCTGCCCTTTGCTGCCTCTCAGATAGCACATGGAATTGTAACAGTCTGTAACAGATTGTTTTTCCTGCTAAAAAGCAACTTTCATCTATCCGCATGCAAACGTGACATTCTGAGTTAGTTCCCAAGGTTCAAAGTAAATGCCCCCTAGGGTTTTTAGCCTTGTCTTTGTGCCTCCGTCTCACTTGGGCTTGATGCAGAAAACTTAGGTTGATAGAAACAGGGTGTTATTGGGGCAGCTCCATTACAGGCAGTTTGTGGCGTTGCGCCAGGTGTGAATTTGGCCTCGGGAGTGAGTGAGGACCAAGCTTCTACCTGCTTGATAACTTTGATGGTGAACAGGGCCAGGTGCTTTGCCCCCACTTGTATCCTGCTCTGATTAAATATTATTTATATTATGAAGTAGCTTTACAAGGGGTTTTACAGCAGTAAAAATCAAAATGGGAGTTAAGCAGAACAGCCATGCTGATAGCGCCAGTGGAGAGAGGTAATATCTTCTATTGGCCCAATGTCTGTTGGTGAGAGACCAGCTTTTGAGTTTGCACCGAGCTGAAGAGGAGGATATTACCTCACTTTGTCTCCCTAAGAGGCTGGGACCAACACAGCTACAACTACATTGCATATCAGGGGAGAATGGCATTCATTCTTCTAGCATAGGTAACTTTTTCCCTAAACTCAGTGTCAGGATTTGGTTATATTTATGAGACAGGCCAACAACAGTGATTCACATTCCCAAATCAATATATTGCTACCCATCTCTTGAAATAAGAGTTAAAATATCCTACTTTATGTGCAAGGAAACCTCAGCAGAGGAACCCCACTGCCCTGGTGCAGCACTGGCTCCCCCTACCTTCCACAGCAACCCCAAGCACAAAGGGTATCCAGGGCCTGCTGCAGGCAGACCTGATCCCTACAAAGCTCCCTAGCACGGGGGACACACTGATCCCTGCAGCCCTTGATTGTCCACACAGAACAGTTTGTTGTGCAACCTGCGGTGTGTAGTAGCAGGATGCACGCTCTGGGACGCCGCAATCTTTACCCAATGGAGAGCTGAAGCTCGATGGTTGAAGAGTGCTGCATCTTCCCCGCAGTGCCTGCTAACTTGGCAATGTGGCTCCTGCCATTGTCCAAGGAGGGTCCTCCACCAGGCACCTGGGGCTTGATGACTGTTGATCCATATTAGCACTTTTCCGCCCATTTGAGTCCTAAGCATTGGCCCTGCTGCTGATGAAAGGTGTACACCTAGATTCACCAGTCCCAGATCCAGATTCTGGACATTTAGCCCAGAGGAGAACTTATAGCAAAGGTGGGGGTGGCCTCGGGGTGAGGGCCGAGGTTGGGGAATTTTCCCTCTTCCCTATGCAGCCTCCCCTCTATCTCCATGCTGTTGCCACCACACGGACAATCTGCCCTAAAATGGACAGGAAGGAAAAGATCTATTTTGTCTGGATAAGTGCACAGACTCTGTCCCCTAGAACCCAAATCCTCCTGAGCGCTTCAGCTCCAACACTGGTTAAGGTAACACTAACCACGTAATAGTGTATAACAATAATCCAGTGCTGCATAAAGATAGTCCTTATTCATTAATAATGCATTCAGGAGGAGTGATTTTCACTTCCAATAACAAGGCTGATATGTTGGAAACTAGCAGGTAATGAAGAACATTTATAATGATGTTAGTCTAATAATGAGTATAATGCTGATATAAGTAACACTGCAAGCTGGACACATCCAAAGATAAATTATTTCAAGCAGGTATTAACTAATGCCTAATTAATGCCTAATCAGAAAGATGCTACATGGGAAATAATTCGGCCAGCCCACTGAATTCACTCCAGTCAGTAAGAACACAGTGAAAACCAAGTGAATGCAGAATGGCCCCATGAAGGGAGGGTGAGGAGGAAACAATGCCTTACCTGTGTGTAATAACAGGAGTGTGAAGCGCTAACAGGATCCTTGGCATCTTTACCAGTGTCAACAGTGCTGCATCTTAAAGCAATTAATTAAAAGGCTCCCACCAGCATTTTTCTGTTCAGTTTTTGAAACTCTCCCTCCCTGGTCAGTTCTGACACATGTACCAATGACACTCCATCTGCCTCCAGCCTTGGCTGCATGAAACTAAACACTTTGCACTGGAGATAACAGAATATTTTTCAGCACATTAATCAATTTCTGGCTCTCTAATGAGGACAGCAGGCTGGGCCCATAGTTCCCAGCAAGGACTTCTGGTTTCCAAACGGAAGCTCTTGGAAGGCTGGCGGCTCAGTTTTGGTGAGCTATGCCCCTGCAAACTCAAGAGGGCTAAAACGCTCAGGATTACATGATACAAACAGAGTCATCCTGCAGGTCACCCCAGTCTGGCAGTATTGATAAGACTAAGGGCCTAACAGTGGCTTCTGTTCTAAATTTCAGCTCCAGTGGTATTGGGCCATCCACACCTCTGGATTTGTATATGAGAAAGAACCCGCAAACTGACCAAATCTGATACTATCCCTCAACATAACATTCAAAGTGGTAGATAATCAGCAAATTTTATGGGCAGAAGTTACTCACATCCTTGGCTAGAGTATTATGTGGGGTCACTAGAGAGTTGCCTAGTTTCTTCTGCTTTACCAATCCCCTCACCCAAAATATCCATTTATGTTGGCATTTACACTGTGTCCATTGCCAACCTCAAACAATTCCCTTCAGCCTGGATATCAGAACAAACTCCTCACTGTGGCAATTTCACCATTGTATTCCTGGGAAGCTGAACTGGAAACACATCAACAATAATCTGTATCATAACCACCTTCCATTTTAGCCTGAGACACAAATTTCGCCTTCAGATAGTAATGTCAGACAACATGAATTCATGTGTTTGTTGATTACAAGGAGGGGCCTGATTCTCCCATGCCTTGCAGCTTGTGCAGTCATTCACCCTGTGCAGAGTAAGTGTGGAACTCTGCCGTTTGGCATTAGTGGTGTTTCACACCTGCTCTGTGCAGAGCAGGGAAGAAGCAGGCCCAATGTGTTCATCATCACTGTGTGGCCTGCATCATTAGCACCATGTACACGTAAATCACCCAAATCATAAGACTTCTATCAGCCTACACATTCTCATCAGCTATCCTGTTATCATGGTGACGAACGTGCCATGGAACAGTATGTTAAACTGTTGGTGGTGGGCATTGCACACACTGCTTCTATGCTGCTCAGAAGTGGGAGATGGTTTATTGATTCAGACCCTTCTGTTTAGGCATTTGTGATAACAGGCTTCATGTAAAGAGAGAACATCCCAGTGATCAGTGCCTGGGGAGATTCTGCTAACAAGTATCAATCTCTGTACTTTAGCTTCCCTAACTGTAAAATGGGATTAATGATACTGACACACTCATGTAAAGTGCTTTTTGATCCATGGATGCAAAGTGTTGTTTTTCTTACATGTTCACAGTTGGGAATGGGAAGGCCTTGGTGACTGGCACTTTTGGGTATCAGTGTTTTTGAGGCCACAGCTGCCACTGCTGACTGTGGAGATAGTGGTCCTTGCCCATCAAGGAACCAAGAGGTCATGGTCAGCGTGAGGAGACTTACAATGAGTGGGTCTACAGGGGCTACAATTCTCTCCCTCTTGAAATCAAACCCACATAAGGCCAAAGCCAGATGTCATGTTAGTGACTTAAAAAATGCTTCTAATAACAAACATCAATAATCATAACATTTTTATGTATTAGGTATTCCTGACACAAGGCCCTTCTCTGGCACTGGTGCAAAAATGGGAAACCACCCACATCTGCAAATGCAAACCTGTAACTTTTGAAGGGCATGACTTGACAGAAGCTTTGCTACCCTCATTATACAGGAATCTGACTGTTTGGCCAAGCTACTTTAAGGCACACTAATTTTTATTAACAGTACTTTCAGATATAAGTGCCCTTTGCTGGTAATTTATTGACAGTCTTTGTGGTGCAATCATTCTAAAAAGATGACAACTTTGCATTCAAAGAATGGAACCAGATGGACAGGACTCACAATTAGCTATGTAGTGATATCTCACACTACACTACATGAGAAGCCAACTGCAGAATTACACTTTTAAAGGAACAGAATCAAAAACAAGGAAGTTTCTACTCTCTTCCTGACATGTGGTCTAAATACTGAACCCTAGATTCATCTCTGAGTCACGGAAAAGGGGATCATAAAATCCCAGATGGCCCAGAATGACCCAGGATGTCTTGTGATAGCCTGGCACCAATACTGGTGAACTTCTCTTTGCAGTCTTTTTAGGAATATTGTAATCCATCTGATATGCCAGGGTTTAATAGACAGGTGGCACTTGCAGATGTATGTTACTCTGATCTGATGCCCATTTTCTGTTATGTCCAGTGCAGAATGCATTAGACATGGGTGAGCATTTGTGGATGTAACAGAAGAAGTGGAATTTGAATGAGAAATGAAAGCCTGGTGCAATGAGTTTGAGAGGCAATGGCCTGAAAGAAAGCAGAAAGATAGGAGCGAGAGAAGGAAACGCACAGGACGGTGAGGCTGGCAATACAAAGGCTGACCACAGGGAATGATAGTTACTGCTCCTTTTTTTTTTTTGTCCTTTATTCTCTGCTGTAAAAAGCCCTGATCAGAAGTACTTTGTGTGGTAGCAGAAGCTGTAATATGTAACACCACAGGAGATCTATTTAAATATGTTTGAGCACCCACTTCCAAATTTAGTTTTCAACTCAGCACCTTCTCCGCTGACTGCTGATAAAATCATATTTCCTGTGAGTCTCTCGTTCTTTAAATCTGTATGTCGCTGTTTAAAAGACCTTGAGTGTTACAACTAAGGACTATTCCGATTAGAGTGTCCTTTCCTTTCAAGAGATTTAGGGCTTGTTTCCAAAGGTGCTGAGCACCCAAATTCCAGCTGAATCAATGGGAGATGCAAACACTCAGTGCTTCTGTAAATCAGATGCCTCGTGTGTGCAAAGCAGCCTGAGCTGGGGAAATCCCTCATTCCCCTTGGCATAAGTGATGGGGGCTCAAACACTGTCTCTCATTAGGACTAGAAGAGCTGGATGAAGAGTGAACTGTTATTCGTGAGCACTTTTGTCACACCTGCTACCCTTTCTGTTTGCTTTGCCACAAACTTACAAGAGGGCTTTAAGCATATGAACATTTTGAATGACTGCTCTTCAGATGATCAGTGTGTTTTGACCAGGGCCGGCTCCAGACACCAGCAAAGGAAGTGGGTGCCTGGGGTGGCCAACAAAAAGGGGCGTCACTCTGTCCATAATTGGGGCGGCACATCCGGACCTTCCGTGGCAATTCAGCGGCGGGTCCTTCTCTCCCTCTCTTCCTCTTCGGTGGCACTTCAGCAGCAGGTCAATCGGGTTTTTCTTTTTTTCTTTGCCGCCGGGGTGGCAAAAAGGCTGGAGCCGGCCCTGGTTTTAACACCAAGCAAGGAACTTGCTCTTTGCACTACAAGCATTTACCCTATTTATCCAGTTTCAGTTGACTAATCAGAAGGCAGCCACAACACCATGTGATTAAGGTGGCCATTCATACACCACAAAACAACAACCAGGGAATAATCAGAGCAAACAGTTGGCAGACACCCCATAGTCTGAAATAAGTTCGGACAACTACAAGTAACTAACCTACTGATCACAATCTGTTTGTGGATAATTTATGGACAGAAAAAGTGGTTGAGTTAATTGGATACATTTTTCACTAGGAATAATCCTCACAGCTATAATTACTAGGCAGGTGGTTTTGAATGATTTACAAGACATCATAATTCAACTGACCTTGTTTTCTCCCTTTTTTGAACAGGAGGTTATGTGGAGCTGCTTCTGATGCTGTTGGGACTTGAGATTCACTTCACTGCATGCTGCCCTATTGACTGTGTATGTTACCCATCACCTATGACTGTCAGCTGCCAAGCCCACAACTTTGCATCAATTCCAGAGGGGATACCAGAAAACAGCGAGAGGATTTTCCTCCAGAACAACCAGATCACATTGCTTCTGCGAGGTCACTTTAGTCCATCCATGGTCACCTTGTGGATCTATTCCAATAATATTACCTTCATAGACCCAGACACCTTTGATGAGTTTGTTAATCTAGAAGAGCTGGATTTGGGGGATAATCGCTATTTAAGGGCTTTAGCAGCTGAGACCTTCCAAGGGCTGGTGAAGCTCCATGCCTTGTACCTGTACAAATGTGGGTTGAGCTCTTTACCCAGTGGGATATTTGGTGGTCTCCACAATCTACAATATCTTTATCTTCAAGATAACCACATAGAGTTCCTTCAGGATGATATTTTTGTTGACCTGGTCAACCTCAGCCATCTTTTTCTCCATGGAAACAAGCTGTGGAGCCTTCATCAGAACACATTTAGGGGACTAATAAACTTGGATAGGTTACTCATCCATCAAAATCAGCTCCAATGGGTCCACAGACGTGCTTTTCACGATCTCCGAAGACTGACCACCCTTTTCCTGTTCAACAACAGCCTCTCTGAGCTCCAGGGGGAATGCCTCGCCCACCTGGGAGCCCTGGAGTTTCTCAGGCTGAATGGCAACCCTTGGAGCTGTGACTGCAAATCCAGGTCACTCTGGGATTGGTTGCGCAGATTCAGAGGTTCAAGTTCCAGCGTGATTTGCGAGTCTCCTGAGCAGATGCATGGCAAGGACTTAAAGGTGCTAAAAGCAGAGGACTACAGGAACTGTTCTGGGTCTGAGTCCCTCCATCAGATCAAAACACACACTTTCTCCACAGCAGACAGAGGAGCCTCCAAAGACCACCACCCACACCACTCCTCCAAGGAGAAGGGTAAAGAGAGAGGGGTTGAGCACAGTTTACACAGCAGTCAACCAGCAGCACCTCCAGGTTCACGTCCAGGTTACAGAAAGCCCAGCAAGAACTGCACCAGCCACAAAAGCCGCAACCGAACCTCTAAGCCAGTGTCTCTGGGGCCACGGAAAAGCATTCATGAGGCTCAGGACTATGTGCCTGACTACCAGCACAAATTCAGCTTTGGCATGATGCCAACTGTACCACCCAAGCGGAAGGGTAAGTGCACCCGGCGGACACCCATCAGACCCCCCAGTGGAGTACAGCAGGCAGCTGGGAGCTCGGTGATCAGGGCCTCTCATCTAGTTTTTATAATGGTTTTAGTGGTCATAATACGCTGAGCTGGCTGTGACTGATAGTGTCTGTACTGCCACCAATCTTCAAAGGACCAGAGTTTCTTTTCATCTTCTTTTTTCGTACACGGAGGATTTGGCCTTGTGAAGGAAAGAATGTTGCTTAGGCTTTTGATGGTCTCCACACATGGACGAGTGGATTATAAACATGAACTGTACAGAATGCGCACAGCAGGAGTGGATTAAAGGCATTATCACATGCTTGTCACAAACAGCCCCAACTGAGCACCTACAGAAAAGTCAACATAACGAACAAGGAGCTAAGCCTTCATTCATAACAACTGGACAAACATGGACAGTAGCTGTGCTCTATGTGAAACCCTGTTAATTTGAGAGAGCTCTGAAAGACCCTGTGATTACTGAAGGGAACATAATTGCTGTAAAAATGATCACCAGTTAAGCCTACACCATCTAGCTGAAATGGTGTGCAAAGACACTTACGAAATGTATAATAAGGACATTGGTTCTCCCACATTTTAGCCCTTTTGGCTCCAAATCCCACAGGCCAAAGCTGGCCAGAATTCTCTTAGAAGACAATCTCAAATCCCTGTATATCTCAGGGACATAGCAAACAGGGCTTGCCTGCTAGGCTAGGAGTAGCCAACTACCAAAGGAAAGACTGATTAGAGGTGGATATTAAAACTTAAACAAAATGAGATTCTATAGAAGGTGTGTTTTTTGTAACTGTGTTCACATATAAAATAAACAAATGCACAGGTTCCCTTCCCATCAATTATCCATATGTATGTCTTATAATGTTTATAAACTATATGGAAATATATCTTCAGATGTAAGGATTGTATTGTTGAATTTATAGCAGAAGAACAGTATATGATTTTCTCTAGAAAACAACTGGCAGCAGTGCCTACAGATGCCGGGCAGCCATCCATCAGACTCAGCGTGTGCCAGGGGAACCACAGTGGACCAATGTTCTTAGCAATTTAGAGCACTAGATTTTGGGGGATTTTTTGTATGCAGTGTAACAAAGTCAATATCTGAAGAGCCAAAACTCACTCTTATGACCTAATTTCTAACCTGTCACATGCCAGGAAGAAAGGGATTAAAAGCGTTCAGACCAAACATACACAGCTATGGAGCTTTGTCTCCTAGATAGGATCATGAGGCCAGGGCAGACGTTTCTAGCAACAGTGAGAAGCAGTTCCCAACAGTGTTAGCCATGTGAGGACCTGTATAGCTGGTCTAAGGTTTTCACTCAAGTGGTGGAGTAGTGCAGGGACTCCAGAGATAGTCCTGACAGCCTGGGAAGTGGTGCTCCTTAAAAAGGAAGATCTCATGGGAGACTCAGAAAGGGGCTGCAAACGATTAACTGGGAATCTGATAAGCACCTGCAAGGAACAGAGTGCCTAGGACTTTCATCCATGATAGAAAAAAGGTATAAGGCAGCCATGCAAAGGGAATTGTGGAAGAGAGGGGTAGAAGAAGCAGGTCTACCTGCCCATCTAACCTCTATCCTGACCTACTGGCAGCAACCCAGAAGCTGGAGTGCCGGGGAAGGGGGTCGTGTATTCTGGTCTGGATCAGGCTGGTGTATGGTGGAGATGGTAGTGTTATTGACCAGAGATGATGTCTAAATGTAACACAAACAGTACACATTAATTCCCTGTCAGAGTGGATATGCGAGAAGAAAAACACTGAAGTTAATGAAAAGAGGGAAATAAAATTATCTTGGACAAGCAAAGCCTGTTTTTCATTTCCTAACAAAACTCCAGCTGCAGTGACATGTCTGGCCTGTAGCTGATGCTTGGAACCAGACAACAGTGCTAAGGAAACGGCTCTTTTTCTAGCATATAACCAACTGGTTGCGCAAGGATGCGCTGATTCACAGAAACCTCAGGAAAATTCCTGATCTCCAAATCATTAGCCTACTAGGGATAACTCATGTTCCATACTTATCGTTCTGGGGGCATCTGACTGCAGGGTACCCTGTTATGATCACCCTGCCCTCCACCTGAGATGTTTGGTGCCAGTGCAAGGGGGGGCGGGAAGGAGGCTATTTAAACGTCAGTAGTGAGAACTTCCTATTAAATATAGTAGCCCCTGTTGGATAGAGTTGTTCATAGAAGTCCTTGGAACTGGAAAGAGAAACTCCTTAATCAAATTGTTCTGGGGGCAAAAAATGTCTATGTAGTTTCAAGGATTCACCATTCAGTCCTGAAGTGAGGCATCTAGAGATTTAATGAGAAACAAGTGCAGAGTCTCCTGCTTGCCTCTCAAATTTCAAGAGGCACAGGAGCTGGGATACCTTTCAAAGAGGGAGAGAGGGGGGCTTGAGCATGTATTTTTCAGAACAAAGTTCCTGGGTAATGACAGGAACAGTCCCAGAAAGAGGGAAGAATAGATTACTCATCTAGTCCTCGCTGTTCCAGCTCCTATCCTAACTTTTCTGTCTACATGGCTCTAAACCTCCACTAAAGGGATGTCCAATGCAGCCAAAACAAATAATCTGTGATCTGAAATAGCTCCCTCACGTCCTACATACTATAACCAATAGCAGCTGAATGTGTCTGGCACTGTCCCTTAGAAGTCTCAGAATGTTGTTATGTTGATTATTTCGTTTCATACTCTGGAAATCAAAGCTCTCAATGGGAGAATGAAGAAGAGAAGCACTTTATTAATTTTTTTTTAAGTCTCCATGTAACTGCTATAATATAGAAGAGAAATGTCAGCACAGGAGATGCTAATGATTTATAAATGATTTGGGTGCAGCAGGCACCAAGGATTCTGAGATTAATTCTATTAGAACAGACTATGCCTGGCCCCAAACCATACTTGTATTTTTAGTATTCTTTTCCTCTAAGATGTACATGTTGCCTCTAAAAGGCAACTCCATTGTGTATTACATCCTTTGTCAACCAAGTGATCTGACTCCTGGCAGTCAAGGAGGCTGTTCAAAAAACAAAACTAAGACATAAAAAAATCACTAGACAGGAAAAAAACACTTGGTCCATTATGGCTTGTGGGATTCTCTCACCCTCCCTTAATTACTGTCTGTCTCTGTACCAACTCTTCCTCTATGGCCACATCTGCTTGAGCGTAAACTCATTTATAATGCTTGCTTCGATGTCTGCTCTCATAACCCAATTTCAGATTCACTGCTCTTTGAGTGAGACAGTTCCGCCACAGCCCCTTGTTTGCTCTTTTGAGACAGTTCCCCACCCACCCGATTTCCATCCCCTCGCCTATGTTAAGAGTTTGTATCTGGCTTCACATTGTCAGACATCTTCATACACTGTGAAGGCTTCTGTGTCAGTTCAGCATCACCTCTCCCCCTGAAGAACAACCACTACATCACACAGTAGAGGGCTCTTCAATCTAGCAGACAAAGGCATAACAAGACCCAACAGCTAGAAGCTGAAGCCAGACAAGTTGAGGCTAGATATAAGGCACACATTTTTTACAGTGAAGGTAATTAAACATTGGACCAACTTACCAAGGGACATAGTGAATTCTCCATTCATTACTTGGAGACTTTAAATCAAGATGAGATGTCTCTTTCTGAAAGGTTTGCTCTGGCTCAACCAGAAGTTGCAGGCCTGACATAGACTTACTAGGTGAAATGCTATGACCTGTGTTATACAGGCCAGACTAAATTGTAATGCTCCCTCTATGAGTCTCTTCACACATTCAACCAGGCCCCACCTAGGCCTTCCAGCCCCCATCTAAGAATGCGGGGGGTGGGGGGAGCTCAAGTTCCCTACCCTTTTGGTCCCAGTGGTTGAGAGGGAGAGGAGCAGGTCAGTCCTTGAGATAAGCGTCTTCTCAGGGCTCCAAGCAGATGATAGTGCTGCTCAGGCCTGGGACAGCCCTAGCTTTCCTCATAACAGATAACCTTGCTCCCTGCTGCTGCCCCGGTGGAACGATGAGTAGAACTGAGCACTAGCCCACGTGGACAGGGTACAATAGCAAGCTCACCTCTGGATCAGCATTCAGCCCGCTTGGTGCTGGATCTCAGAAGGCAGTTTGCCTACTTCGTGCGGTGGGACTGAAACCTCTTAATCCCTTCCTTGGGCAATATTTAATGTGTTTTCCTTCTCCAGTCTGGTTTACCATCTTCATCGTTTTCTATTCACTGTGTTACTCACATGCAAGATCCAAACCCGTCCCAGTCTGGTTACCTTGCTCCTCATTATTTGATTGCTTCAGCAAACTTTAATATGTGAGCTTTGATTTTCTCACCCAAAAGCTCTGCACAGACAAGCGAACCTCGAACAGACCCTAGATTACTCTTCTGGAAATTCATTCACAACTACAGAGTCCCACTTCCATTCACATGCTGTTTTCTGAATTTGAGCCAATTTTCTAATAATTTTACTTCCTTCTCATGATTTTACCTTTTAGTCATAATCATTAGCATGGGAACTTATCATATGAGCTTTGAAACACAACATATGACACCTTCTGTTTCTCTCATCTTCCTAGGCAGGAATTCAAAGTACTCAAGGAAGAAAGTCAAAAGAAACTCTTCTTCTCATCATCCCAAGCTGACATCAAATTAAACAGTTTCTAGTTTTTCCCTCATGGCTAATATGGGGCTTCTTGGCCAATAATTGCTTCATGCACTTTGTGGCCTCTTGTTTAAGATGAAAATTATTGTGTCCAACTTTCTGGTCCTGAAGAATTAGACCTGCTCTGACAGAGATGTCCACCCCTTGAAGAGAGCCCACTCAAGACCTATGCACCACTTAAGTCTCACTTAAGCCAACACAAGAAACTCTCTGCTGCCAGAGTTCAGTCATTCCTAACCTCTCTGTCTCTGGATCTGTGGTGTGCTTTCTGACACTGGCTTAGAGAACCTCAGCCATACACATGGGAACGTTTCCAAATATTACATTTTCCATTGCACTACCAAGAACATTTCCTTTTTTCTATAGTTTACTAACTTCCCCAGGATTTTGTATGTTGACAGGATTTTTCCCCTTTGCTCAGCCTCCTTCTCCAGCTCAGATTATTCAGTAACACCATAATCATAGATATGGCATCACAATTGTTTCCATGTTGATGAATTCGGATACCGAACACACTGGATTATGAAGATATTGATTGGAATGGACAGGTTAAACAGAAGGTAGCTTTTGCCACCCAAAAATATCTGGGTGATTAATAACAACATGAAAAGGAGTGGAGACAACTCAGGAGTCTTTCATGGGGTTCTGATGAAAAACCACATTGTACATGAATTTAGTTCTCATAAAGGTGTCATATTGTAAGCCATAGAGAATAACAACATCTCTGTATCCACATAACAGGTACAGCATGAGCAACAGCAGTTCCAGGATCCCCCCCACATCCTCTACCAATGTATTCAGCCTTTCCCCATCTTGGAGAGACCACCCCTAAGGGCAAAAAGGACCTTCAGTCTCTGAGGTCAATTCCATCCCTGGCCTCTTACCCAGACTGCCAAAAGGGGGCCAGTTAGTCCCCACTGAAGGTGCATTCTTTGTAACATAAACGTGAACAGGACTGAGATGCACCACACTCATTACACTTTGGAGTCACTAGATAAAATCTATTTTTACTGTTTTCCTGAGTGTGGCTGAGATTTTGAATGTGTCCAGTCATTCCATAACTATTTGCATATTTCCCTACATTCTCTTGAGCTCGTCCCCTACCTTATCAAGAAATCTGATCCCTGTCTCAGTCAGCTCCCTTTCCTCTTCTGTAAAAACAGAATCAAAATAACTGTTAAACGAATCAGCCATTAGCTTCTCCCCTGTCATCAATTCCCTGATATCATTTTGTAATGGACCAATTTTCTCTTTTATCTTCTGTCTGCTCTGAATATATCTCCAGAAGCTTTGACTATGCGTGAAAATACCCTCTCAAATTCACTGCTGGATATCTCCTTCTGCTCCTCTAATTGCCCTTTTCACTTGCTTCTAAATTTTTGTACAAATCTCCCAATCCCCCTCCTCTGCAGGTTGTTAATATAGAGTTTATAACTTATATTTACTAACAAATTATTGTTTAAATAATACATGGCAGAACATAACTGCTATATGTTAGCTCTGATTTCTCACTTTCTTCACCAAACAAGTCCCATTTTAACCCCCCTGATTAGCACATGGCCCACTTGCTCTTACTGCAACTTACTAGTATTTTTTACTACTCTTGCAAAACATTAACATGACTAATTCCAGCTTTGCTAGAAATCTGTCTTCTGAAAAATTAGCGGGATAAAAGGGATTGTACAGTAACATTCCTATCTAGCTTTTTCTGGGCCATGTGTAGAGGAAACAAAACTGTACTGCTATACCAAAGAGAGAAGGGGCCTAACCTGAATAACAGTCAACAGCAAACAGGAGCTCTCGTGACCTTAACTCTTTTAGACTCGTGAACAACGTACATTGCTCGTCACTCCCACAGAGCCCTTGTGCTATTGACAACAGCAGGGTAACATGCATTGTTCACCACACACAGCTTTTTAAAGGACTTGCTAGAATTACCCAGAACTTCCATTTTTTTTCCATTTCTTCACCCAATTTGTTTATTTTAGTCTCATATCCTCCCTGACTCAGAAAATATTCTACCTAAGTACTGCAGTAACTTTCACAAGTCCTGAATTGTATGTTTTTCCAGATAAAGTATGAACTAAAAACAGGAGGCTTGAGAGTATTATTAGAGTAACAAAACCTTACACACAGATTCTAAAGCCAAAGCTCTCCCTGAGGTCAGCGAGAGTTTTGCCTAAGTGAAAACCTATTAAGCACTTTGGGGTTTGGCCCTCAGTCTGGACTGTAAACTGAGCAGACTCCTGCTGGACTGTAGGATCCTTGATATAGAAACTCTCTCTCTCTCTATTTGTCTTGTACTGAGCTGAGCAAATTGTTGCTAGTTAACAACTATGAAATAGCAATTAACCATAACGAAGCAGTATCCCTCCCCAACATCGCTGCCAATGTAAATGATATCCTGCCCATTGGAATATAGTCAGGGTGTGGCTACTGGCTCTGTGGAGTCAGCAACTTGCCAACAACACAGCAAGCCAAACCTCCAGAAGATACAGCTGCATAGCCACATACCCCAGAGCTTCACTGTACCTGGAGATTATAGCTTGCTCCATACTTCAGCACAGAGAACAATATATCTGACTTTAACCAGTGCAAAACTATCTTCCCTGGAGACAGGTGTTAAAAAGAAGATACAATTAAGAGAAAGAGCTGTAGCTAGAAAAAGCCATTAACTAACAACATCCCAAACCCTTCAGTCAAGGGTTAAAGAAAAAGGCATCAGGATTCCATTCAAGAGCAAACTGTCATTATAAAACAGACTATAGATCTCTGAGGCTGACAGAGAAAATAAAATGTCTATCAGTCATTCTCTGACTTGTCTGAGAACATATTGTAATTTCTTCTCCACTTCATACCTTTTGCTTTCCAGAAAGGTGGATGCCTCTTCTGGCCAGCCAATGTTGCTTTTTCTATTCCACAAAATAACTTTGTTTAGGCTTAAGCTGCATGCACTTCAGCTGTACTTCACCAGTCTTACTTTCCCACAGTAGATCTCTGGGACATAGAATTCCAAGCCAAATTCCAGAGGGGATTTTGCATTCCTACAAATCACTTTTCTTAAAGAACTTGTGTGGCTTCCCCTAATATTTATCCTGAGGAGTCTAGTGCCTGTACTTCAAAGCTAACAATGTAACTCTATTTATCACACATATCATTTTCTACAGGACTAGGTGCAGAGTAACCTGACCGCTCTGTTTCAACAAACTGTAGGAGACAACTCTATACTCTCGCCAGAAACAGTTTGGTGTAGAGGTTCTCTCACTCAGTACCTCTGTGATTAAAATATCCAGTGAACAAAGTTCTTGGGTTCTTTATAGGTCTCATCTATGAAAGAAATTTTGGATCTACTTTTTAACAGCTGCCTTCAGGTCTGAAGTCTAGAACATCTAGGAGCTACCCAGTTACCCTGATTGTTCCTATCTTCTTAATCATCATCCTAAACATGGAGGAAACAAAGTGGCACTATTACACTCAGAATCTCCCTTTTTGATTTCAGGTCATGCCGGTGCATTACGCTCTTGGTGTGTATATTATACAGTGTATATAGCGCAAGCAGCCTTCAAAAACTCAGTGTGTTTCCTGCAGACTACCCCACCTCAAAGCTGCTGTGTATCCTCAGTCCATTGGAAATATTCCTATTGTACGAGAAGCTAGTATCACATTTTCATCTGATTTCTGCTACGAAGAGACCCTGGGGCACACCCAGTTTCCCAGCTCTTACATAAATGCTATTTCAAAGCATAACCCAGGAAAATGCCTCCATGGAAGAGCAGAGAATGCAGAACAGTGGAAACCAGATGACAACAGTTAGCCAGACAAACTGGTCATGGGGCCCACTGTGGCAGCAGGAAGATTCCTCAGCTCCCAGGCTCATTACTGCAGCAGTTTCGCATGGATAAAGCAATGAAAAATCAGAAAACATACATGCGTTGGGTCATTCCCTACAAATTATAGTAAATAGAAAGTGAAGAGCCGACAGCTTGGCTCCACTAACTGGGTTTTCAGTTTAGCTCAGCAGGGCGTGATACATGGAAGTTTACAGCATGGCTGAAATAGGTTCTCTGCAGAGCAGGCATAGGCAGACTCTGAAATCCCTTCTTTACTTGCTATCGTTAAGAGCTGTCAGTATGCTAAGTGCTCCAGCAGAAGCCGTGGCCCCTGTACTGAGAAGCTAATGGCCTAAACAGTGGGACAGCACCAACACATAGGAAGAGGCAGAGGGGGGTTCTGCCTTAGATCATCTTCGTTTTGGCCATGTCTGTCTTTCTAGAAACTTACATGGCTCCTATCACTGTAGAGTCTGAACACCATAGGTGAGTAGCAGCATTTAGGGGCTGCATGGCAGAAGTCAGCATTGAGCAGACAGTGAAGTGAGTTAGAAGGGAGCTTGGTGCATTGGGATCAGAAGAGTGGTTCTTTCCAGGTGCATGGGCCAGCATGGGAGAGTGAGACAAGAGCACAGCGGACAAAAGGACTGGTCAGAAATTACAGGTTGGGGTGGAATCATGCAAAGTCCTGAAAGTAAGAAGGATATACCTGATTCAGAGGCTGAGGGGAAAACTAGAGAAGGGGTTCCAGTAGGGGAGACTATGGTCTGAGCACTGGCCAGGAAAGATAAACTTTGCTGCTGCGTTCTGAATGAACTACAGGGGACCGAGATGAGATTCAGGGAGGCCTGAGAGGAGGATACAGAAGTAACAATTATCTGGTTTAGAGATCCATTTCTCCCTGCTCAGATGCTGAGATGGGACAGCATTCAGTGCAGATAATATTCACAGATTCCAAGGGCAGTCAGGACCATTGTGATCTAGTCTGATCTGCTTCATAACACAGGCCAGAGAATGTCCTCATAATCTGGGCCAGCTTTAGGTTGATCCCCCCGAATCGGACCCCGCGCCTAAGAAGGCCATGCGCCTTAGCTGCCTTTTTTTTAAATTTTAAATTTTTTTTACATACCGGGGGCAGTCTGGGTCTGCGGCAGCACTTCGGCAGCAGGGGGTCCTTCACTCGCTCCAGGTCTTCGGCAGCATTTCTGCGGCGGGGGGTCTGGAGCGAGTGAAGGACCCCCTGCCACCGAAGTGCCGCAGAAGACCCGGACCACCGCCGGGTATTCAAATTGGGCCCCACAGTTCCTGAAGCCAGCCCTGCTCATGATATGCAAAGAACTCTCCTCTGGTGGCACATGTGACTTATTGTCTGGTCAATGGTAGCATGTCACGCACATCTATGTACTGTACTGTTTGGGAAACATATTTGCCTTAAGAGTCCGCACAAATTCAAGTGCAAACAATAATACAGTTATTACTATCATGAAATATTGTTCTCTTTTCAGTGTTCCAGTGGAACCATGTTTTCTAATAAGATACACTATACTGTCCCTTTGTGTGAATGTTTGAGACAATAAACCGATTGGTGTAGGTCAATTTGCCTTCTTGCTTTTATTTTTAAAATCTTTAGAAATAAAGGCTATTCCATTGTCTGTGCTGATTTTCATCATTTCATCTCTAGTGCTAGAAACCAGATTCTTTCAACAGAGGTTTTCCAGCTATGCAACTCTGTTCAAACTAACTACAAACTGAAAACCATCAAAGGCAGCTTTAGGCACCAGAGAAAGGGCAGTTAAGTCAACACAGAGCCCGTTCCTCTGGACAGCTAACAAACCCCAACACAAGTTAGAGCAGAGGGGCAGTAGGGCTCCCAGGGCCCTTTTCACTGGAATACCCTCTGGCTCTGATCTTGCAACACACACAGTGGGAGTAACAGGCCCTGAAGAAATGCAGGGTCCGATGCCACACAGACTGCCATTTCACATCTTTTCTGTTGGCAGAGTCTGATTTTATTTTCTTGTGGGTTACAGGGCCCAAATTTGCTTCCATTGAAGTTAATGGCAAAACTCCCATTGGCTTCACTGTGAACAGGAGCAGGCTCACAATGCTGACATTAACCTGTTAACTTTGTCTGTGTAGCAGCATTACTGCTGACATTATCACAGCTCTGGGAATTGAGCCAAACAGTACCCTACATAAACTGCTGCTCTTTAAAAAAACTCAGTTGATAAGCTGATTGTTTATTTCCAGAGGACATTCCCCACAAGACTGCAATAGTTTGTGAAGGTGGGTCAGATTTTGGACACAACTTAGGAGACTGTGTAACATAAATTAAAAATAAATAAAATAAAGCAAACATTTGGGAAGTCCAGGACATCACCATTTGGATCTCAAATACTGCAGTCATTGACAAGTGTTTGCTCTTATTAAGATAGCGATTTGTGTAAGTAAAGCTCACCAGTCAGTTCTCTCTGGGGACTTCCAGCAAGCTAAGCCCATCTCTGAAACCAGCTCTATTATACTGCAGCAGAGGCTCTGTAACAAAGGAAATGTGCTAAATGCCCTACCCTGCCCATCAAAGCTGCAACAGCACTTAGCCTGTTCATGGATTTGTATGACCAAAGTCACAGACACATGAGTACGCTAGCTAGGAGCAGTGGAACTTGCCACTGCCCAAGTGGATAGGATCTGAGGTTTACAGAGATAAAACTATTACAATTATTATATTAACAGAGAAAAAAGCCTTCAATTTTACGTCCCTGCAAATGTCCCTCCTGTTACAGTTTTGACCACTGCACACTGATTGTCCATACTTGACTCCTTGTGGGCAAAAACAGCAGCAAGAGCCAGTTTCTTCAAAGCTACCTAAATAAATAAATAAATAAATAAATTCCTGCTGTGTTTATAAAGAGATGTTTTCTTCCTGAGCTATACAGCATGGTGGTTTTAATCTGAAACTTCTTTTTAATCATAGCAGGAGTCCCAATTAGCACATTGGATAATCTTTCAAGTAGAACTGGAGTTTCATGGTCATAGTGAGCAAAGGAAATATACGGCAGCAGAATAACAGGGTAGAGAGAGTGAGCGCACATGCATGCAGGTGCCAGTGTCTGCTTCACAGGCTCCCAGAAGCACCGTTGCATTACAGCAAAACTAGGGCAGCTTTCCTCTCTAATATTTACATTCGAACAGGTCTCAGGTGTCTGACACTACAGTAAGGATGGGTGGGGAAGAAGTGAACATTATGGTACACCTTTACCTAGTGAGCTGTAAACATCAAACCACATGCAGCTTTCTATGGGAAAAATATTGTGCATATTCCTGCTTCAAACTGCAGGCATGTAATTCAACACATATGCTTCCAATGAGGCAGTAGAGGGCAGATGGGGGGGGGGGGGGGCGGGGGACCTGCCAGTGACCTACTTTCTTTTGTTGTTGGAAGTGCTGATCTCTGTGCAGAATTCAGCAGAGTGCAAGGCAGAGATACGGAGAAGGGGCCCAATTCTCCTCTCTTCCACCAGTTTTTACATCAGTGTAACTACCGATGTCAGCCATTACTCCTGAGTTACACCCATCTAGGTTACAGGAAAATCAGACCTAGTGTTTGTAGGAGGCAGAGAGATTGCACAGGTATAACAGAGCAGATGTTGGTCCCAGATTGCCATAAATGAGATTTACCCGCATTGCAACTCTTCAGATATTAATCTTTATCCAGAGGATGCACTGAAAATATTGCAGTCAGCATGCCTTAGTGGCTTAAGACAAAGGAAACCCTTGAGGAGCCCTTACATTACAATTCTGTTTTCACTCACAAGGTAATCAGGCAGGTCTGGGTTAGTCACTGCAGTGACCTGAACAAAGCAAGGCTGTCTAATAGATTCAAATGCGTACTTGTGTGGTAAATTTCAAATGCACATATTGTATAAACAACACAGGCAAGCTTTCAGGAGCACTCCTGCTCCTGCTCCTGCTCCAGCTATAGTAAGTACAGTAGTATACATCCAAACCCCTACAGCTGTCTCTGCAGTCCCAGGGGTATCCTGTTAGAATGCTGAACTGCAGTCCTGAGATTTGGGAGTTAAAGGCTCATTGCAGTCACTGGGGCTGATATAAATTGGTCTTCAGAGAAAAAGTCAGTTGCCTTATGCATAAACACTCCTTGGTAACCTACTAAAGAGCCTCACCAGAATTTCTCCTCCTGCCTTCTCAGGTACCATGGAAAAAGAGATTGTCTGGATTTGCAGATTTGGGGATAACGTGCTTTTATCTTTAGCTTACATCCTTCATGCTACATAATGCAGTTATTCTAAACATCACTTTCTTTTTGCAATGGTGTAAGAATGGACCATTTTAATTGATTAGTTTTCCCATTATGGATTATAAGTGGAACAACATTTTTGGAACTGAACTTAGGTCCTTGAAATGCAGAAAAACATTAACCTGCAGTGCATTTGTAAACTTTGCAGGCTAATTTCTGCCCTTTCTGATGTTTCACACTCTCACCATGGGATTTACCTAAGCGCACAGGATGCATCTATATATGGCTGGTGGGTGGAATTGCTTTTCACTGACATTCAGTCAACAGATTCTAATGATAAAACAATTTCAAATCCACATTTTCATTAAAATCAAAGCCACGGGAAATCATGCTAAAGTACATCTAATGAATTTCCCCTTCCAGGACTTTAATGGAAGCCTGCCAGGGGACAAAATCCAGTGGGGCAAGGAAAAGTTGAATAGGCTTAATTTTCACCCCAATTCCTAGAGCAGGCTTCACAGCACAAACAAGTCTGGCCACCAAGAAAATAATCCCTTCCATTTGGCAGCAATATCAGTCTACTGTGGAAAGGATAAAAGGCATCTGAAGACGAAACCCCCCCCAACAATCTCAAACTGTATATCCATGAAATTAAAAAGGGATCTAGGTAATTGTCCAATAAAACAATCCAATCTATGTTGAAACAGGGCCATAAGATTTGGAAAAGTCAGAGGTAGATACTTAAGTCACCAAGTCCAGCTCCTTGTCAATGTACATCTTCTAGCATTTTGTCCAGTGTATTTTTAAGTCAGTGAATCAACATTTTTGGTATTCAGTCCAACACCAAACAGCAGCTATTGGCATTTGCTGAAGATGAATACAAATTACCAATACTGTTGCAGACTCATGAGATATTCCAGAAGGATGGGAAGTAGCTTCCACCAGCAAACTGACCCTAGAGCATGGAATGGTAGCTTTAGAGAGATCAACATAGGGCAAAAAGGACCTTCAGTCTCTGAGGCCAATTCTGAGGTAGCGCTTACCTCGGACGGTGTGCTCCCAAAGTGACTGGCACACACACCCCTCTGGCAGTGGTTTCTAGACCAGGGGGTTGGGGGGTAGGGGATCTCCGTGTGCCACTGCCTGCAGGCACCCCCCCCCCAAGCTGCAGAGTAAGCGCTTGGGGCAGGGGCAGTACACGGAGACACCCCTACCCTCCAGTAGCCGCAGGGTCATGCCAGCCACTTCTGGGCGCAAAGCGGTACGGAGGGAGATAGGTAGAGAAAGCAGGGGCCACCTTAGCCCTGCTGCTGGCACGACTCTGCGCCCCCCCACCAGGGGGCATGCAGAGACATGCTAGCAGCCGGTCACTTCTGTGAGCAGTGTGGGGCTACTGGCCACAGTATGCAGGCAGCCTGTCTGCCTGAGCGCTGCTGCACCACTGGCCGGGACATGGGGGCAGGTTGTCAGATATTTTTCCAGTATTTTGGGGGCCCACCTGTCGCTGGGGACCCCACGCTACCGTATGATTTGTTTCATGGAAAGCCACTCCTGGGCTGCTGAGCATGAAGGAACAGAGGGTGGGACAAGGAAAGAAACACCAACAAAAGTGACCAGGGACGTTCTGAAAAAAACACCACATTGCTACACTTGATTTAGCAGCTTCTACCACCAAGATTCACACCCAGAGATGTGAGTGTCCTGGGACAGACTACATGGCATTGCAGCCAAGATGAGCTACAGTTCTCTCCTTGGGTCCCTTCCTCTCATACTGTAAAGCAGATTGCTTGGTCTCACAGAGAGTGTCCCCGTGTTCGCCTGGAAGGAGCTTCACTTTTTATTTTAAATATCCATATGCTGGTGTATGTGCACATTCCAGCCTCAGGATGATATTTACAACAGCAAGCATCCTACAGTATCTTCCTGACTTAAACGCTGACTGTCTCATTCCTCTTCCTTGTCTACAGAGATTCTTTGCCTGACTGGGGCAGGGATGTAATGAAATTGTGAGTCATGCTCTTACAACCACCCCTCCCTACAAACTCGTGGCGATGTCCCTACATGAAAATACTTTAGATTTACACAATTGTCTTTGTAAAGCATTTTGTATTATTCTCCTTTTACAGATGGGGAAACCGAGGCACAGTGACAAAGCAACTTACCAAAGGTCACACACCCAGTCAGTAGCAGAAATGTGAATAAAACATATGGCTGCTGCCTCCAAGTGCTACGCTCAATCCACTAAATCAATAATCCCTTCTTTTGGAGCAGGCATAGTCAACTGCTCCTGAGGGAGCCATTCTGTCACGGATGTTGAGACACAGACAGTACCACGAAGGGACTGTGCCCCATCCTGAGTAGCCTGCATGCTGTGGGATTTCCCCATGCATTTCATGGTTTATGGGGGCCTCAGCCCTTGCCCCACAATGCAGGAGAATTTTTATCCACCCAATGGCATAGAGTTTTCCACATAACAGTCAGTCGTGCAGCCTTTTCTGAAGGAGGGAGTGATCTGGCCCACAGAGCTCTCATGAGTGTGTGTAATTTTGGACATTCTTGGAGCCAAAAGTCATGATTTTCTACATGGACTTGGAAGCTAACTGCTCCATAATATAGTTGCACGCGTTCCTAAAGATGCACACTAATCCTAGTTAACCTTTTGGGGATGCTGTTCTGCCTTTGGCCCCAGCCCTCCCTAAATGGCAAGAGGTTTGTTTTGAGAGAACTTGTCTCACCGAGTTACTCTTGCTTCACTGTTCATAACCTTCTGTTTAACATCACAATCTGTTGCAAGAAACTGGCCTGGCTTGGCATAAACAAAAGGTTGTGGAACCACAGCAGGAAGAAGGGGAAATGGCCTATTCTCTAAAGTCGAATGCCTTCAATAATTAGGAATAATGAGACCAAAACATATATGAAAGGGAAAAGCGATGGTGCTTAAATGTTGTGTTATTTAAAGAGTACCCTGGAGTTAAAAGTCCCTCATTACCATACAGGTATGCAGACTCAGTGTAATTAGCCAGGGAAAGCACAGCGCCACCTGCTGTGGACTAGGGTCACACGCTCTCTTTCACTTCTGCTGCTGCTGGGGGTAGCATTTAATTTCTCTTCCCTCTTTATTTTTTGACAACACCCTTCACTGTGGAAGCATACATCATTAACTGCTTTCACATCAAAAGCGCTGAAAGGTTCTTATTATTTCTAATGCTACACAGAAGAATTAAGAGGCAATTGCACATATGTTCTGCTCTGCCTAGAAAAGTATAAGCTGTACTCCAGTAAAACAGCTAATACATCTTGGTTATACTGTGGTCAGATAGGTGCTGATAAAGTGAACACATCTATTAGAAGCTTGAAGATAGCAAGAAGCCTCTCATAGCCGAGAGACAGACAAAAGACACAGACCCAACATTCCCTCCCTGAGTTTTGAAAAAATCCAGTTTCCTGATTGGTCCTCTGGTCCGGTGTTTGGTTCTCTTTGTTAACCCTCTACAGGTAAAAGAAACATTAACCCTTAGCTATCTATTTATGACAACAGGGCACGTACAACTCACGTTACACTCACAATATACCTCAAGTACTTTCAGGGTCAAAGGTCTGAACTTGTTTGCTCAGGGACTCCTTCACCTCAAGATACTGAGCATGGAGCTAACTCCATCAAACCCTCTTTCATTTGGGAAAAGCATTGCCAAGAAGAACTGACAGTCAGCTGCTGCAAGAGAGATTAAAGATGAAAAATCAGTAAGGTTATGGTTTATATACACCAATAGGAAAAGCCACTTAGTGCCGCTTACAAAGGGGCCAGGCTGTCACTAATTCAGCTTTCCATGTAGAGGAGCAGCAAGTGATGTTACTCACAACCAACACCTGGTTTAAACAAGGAGGTGGCTACTGGCTGGGTATTTTCCTAAGAGCGTCTTCAACAAGGAGATTCACATCCCACCCCAAAAAATCAAGAATGTGTTGAGCTTCAGTGAATACTGCAAAGGCCACCTCATTCCCTGTGCTGCAGGTGAGACAGGAAGGAGGGGCTATGGTTTTCACAGGTAATTGCCCAGTTAAGTGATTTGTTCTGTTATGGGGGCTGGGTTGGTATAGGCAGTTTGCCTTTTTCTTTCTTGTTTTTGTATTAAACAGATTATGTAGTACAAAATATATTAAAATACTCTGAGTTTGGAAGAGATTATTCCAAGAAATAAGAAAGTTAAGCAGCAGAGTGTTAGTGCCTGATTAGTTCAACTATGTGTTAAGATGAAGAATTTAGACACTAACACACATGTGCACTGTGAGCATGGAGATGTACAGTGCATGAGACCTGCTTACAATTCATGACCTGGCAGAATACAAGCAGTAAGTGGCTAAGGAGATTAGGAGAAGTAATGATGAAGGCTGAGAGGGGTGTGAAGCAGTGCGGATAGGTATGGACCCAACTTCCTCAGGGTTGCACTAATGCCTGAAGTAAACACAACAGACTATATTTTGCTTAAGGTGCAGTGTTTTCTCCCCCACGATGTCATCCTAAGACTGCAAGGTGGGAAGGCACAGTGAGCAAAGAGCCCCATGCCCAAAAACTCTGGAGCTGTCTGTCATGAATGGTACACATCTAAAAGTGTTCTACAGCTTACACGCCTGCTGCTTGTACTCCATGAAAGGGGGTGACTCCTTCACACATGAGCAAAGGACACTACACTTTTCCCCCTTGCACACGCAGACTGGGGTAGGTAGAATCTGGTTCTCTTTACATCACTGCTCAGAGTACTGAAATAGCACATTAACAATTTTCACTTCAATAGCTCCTTTTACCTGAAGTTCTCATAAGACTTCAGATGGAAAAATTAGAACAATGCCCCACCCAATGATACACTGTCCCAGCTACTGTGGAATGCAATAGCCACAGTGCACAGGAACGCTATGGAACATTTATGGCAGGAAGAGAGAAAGGCTCAAACAATTTTTCATAAAGCAAAGATGCTTGCATAACATGGGCCTTTGTTCGGGTGGAGGAATTCAACTGCTATAATTTATTTCCCTCGTAAATGCAGCAGTTATCACACATTTTACCACAGGATTCTTGGTCTCCTACTGAACTTAAACGCAGTGCCATTATAGCAGCACTTTAACATGTAAATATTACATTCCTGGCCCTTTAGAAGACATTCATTTAGTGAAATAAAATCCTGCTAGTAAAACACCTGATCAAAACCTTCTGTTAAATTGGCCCAGTAATTGCTCTAGGACTGGAGGGAGTCCAGTGACTGGTTGCAATTTATGACCACTTTGGGGTGGGAGGGTGGGTTAAATCCATCCTGAAGCATCTACTAAAGACTGAGTTGTGGTGAGATCAGAGCGAATTTACATTGCAACTTTCTGTAGCACTAAGTGGTCACTAATTTATGCTGAATTCCATTGCAATTCTGATGGAATCATATTTGACATTCATATAAGTAACAAAATTTCTCAGGAATAAAGTTACTACAATAAGGAGCAAAGGGAAGAAGAATGATTCATCTTTCATGGAGAGATGTGTGCCCTTTTCTACAATCTCTGCTCACACAAGATGATTTGCCCAGCCCAAATCTCACAGCCAGAGGCCGACAGAATCCAAGTTGTAAGGTGGTCATTTTCAAGGGAGCCACAACCAGTTATGATTTATCAGAGAAATACAGTTAAGGATGAAAGCTGTGAAAAAGCATAAAGAAAATTAAGCACTTGAGATGAGTGACTGTGGGGCTACAGAAAAACACTGCTCTACAAAGGGGCATGAGTTAGATGACCCTCATCTTAGCTTTTATTAAACCACCTAGAAGCTGTGGCTGGAGCAGACATAAGGGAGCTAAGATGACCATTTTAACCCTTTCAGCTACACACACACAGGATTAAAAAAGCCAAGACAAATCCAGGAAACAGTGAAATCAGAAATTTCAGACTATTAAACAAAGACTCTATGGAAGCTTCATATTGCAGAATGGCAGCATGAAGGTCCAGCACAGAGTTTTCCAAGAAAAGGCATGTCTGTCATGACATCTGCAAAGACCTGAAGGGATTTGGAATCTCTTCCCTTCTCTAGTGGGGCAGAGTCCCACAGCAAGTTGGGGTTGGGAGACAGACATGTCCCTGTACAATGGGCTAGAGAGCAAGGGTCTGCTTCAAGGCTGACTGCATCATATCCCCTGAAGATACCACACATTCATCATTCAATTTTACACTGCAACAAGAACAACTTTGCACCTGAACTGCTTGCACCACACTCCTCAAACAGGCTTACAGGACACCATAAAGATTGTTCAACATTTCTATAGGGCTTGACCACCAGGGCAACAGGCATCTTAGGAGAAGCTAAGAGTAAGAGCCTGAGGAAAGAAGAAGGAAGGTACAGCCATGCAGATGAAAGAACTACTCAAAACAGGCCTGAACTCTGGGGCCTCCAGATGTTTGCCTAACTTCTCCGAGATACCCCTCTTGGTTCTGCTCTCTTCCCTTCTCTTGAAGCAGGAAGTGCAGTACTAGAAAACTCACAGCAGTCTATTCAGGAGATGTCTAGCCTCACTCTACAGACCCAAGAGGCCTAAAAAGAGTGCCTCTCTGACTCTGGTCAGAACCTAAACATACATATATAGCCTGTGAAGACATCATCTAATGAATTAAGGTAACAGCTAAATCATGAAAGAAAGAGCAGCAAGCTTTACTCTGCTGCTTAATCTTAAGCTAATACTTCAGGGACATCTCTACTAGTTAGTCAAATACTGTTAGTATGATTGGAATGACATCTGGCTGAAGCCCCAGTTCTTTGGGAAACACAAATACGTCCGTCTACCATGAAAGGCTGGAACATGCCTGATGCAAAACAGGAGGATACACAGAACTGAAGTTGCATTTTTTTAGACTCCCATTGGGTCTAATAATCACTGATAAGAACAGCAGCATCTCTCCTCTTACGGCAATTTGCCAGCTAAGCCTATTCCTCTTTCCTATAGTCTTGAAGAGATCCTATAGCAGATTCATCACCTCCACTCAAATTCTATTTTTGGAAGGTACTGAACTCTTGAATATGTTGAAATGAAGAGTATATTAGCACAGCTACTTTTTTGTTACAGTAATGAGAGCCTTGAAAACACCACCAAGAGAAACTTGCCTTTTAAGAGCTGAAACAAATTACAGCAACTGAGTCTTAAAAGGAATTTTCAACAAAAATATAGTATTGCATGAAGTTGTTATGGCAACTGATGTTGTAAAAGTAACTGCATTGGGGCAAGTTTTCTCTACCCGTTTTGCTCAACAAAGTCTCAGAAAACTTATAAATACAGCTTATCCCAAAATCCTTAACATTCCGGCCTCATGCCATCTGTGTGCAGCGAGTCTACTAATGAGAAAATATATCTACTAAAACTCACTAACCATTAAAAAATCCCATCCAATATTTTTCTAATGTAATTTATCAATTTAAACACATTGCATAATATAATATTCTACAGCATTTCATTAAAATGATAAATAGCTGTAGAAAAACAAGAGATTAAACATGTTGTATTACAATATAACAGTATTTAAATTTAAATAAACCTGAACATGGAAGGGAAAGTGTACTGGGTACAAGAATAGTGCAAATTTAACTGCAGATCTCCAAACCAGAGAGTATTAAGAGGACAGAGGAAGAGCAGCAATAAGAAATGACAGTCAACTTCAGAGGAAATAAAATTTCCATTAGGCTTTGTTATAAGATTACATCGAAGCAGTTTGTGTGTTTTAATCTGGGGAAAGAGAAAGCAGCTACTTGGGGTTTGTGCCTGGGGGCTGCCTCTGCGTACTGAACCAGACAGTTTGCATAATGAACAATTTTTATTCAATCAGGATTTCAGCACAGATAGCTCCCACTCAGTGGTCCCTAGCACAAACAGAGTTTAGAAATGGTTTCTATTCTTTAAGCTCCACCTGCTGGCTCCAGGATATACGCCATTAATTCACAGAAGGTTCACATTAGCCAGTTGTTATTGTCCTAAAAATATTAAATAAATACCCTTCATGCTAAAAGTTAAGGCTGTGACCAAAAAAGGCCAGAAGAAAGAAAATCATGAGATTGGGCATGGATTTTATTTTTTTTTAAATAAAATACTAAATGGAAGAAAATGATTTTTAGCCCAGATTTCTGCAAATATTTAATTGATTTAGGCATGTTCAACTGCCTAGCTTGTCATCACAATCCAGGTTCTGTTTTGGAGCAGTGAAGGTCCATGGGCTGCCACATGGCTCTAAGTGTACATGATTCAAAGGCCCAGTCAGGACAGCAGGGGAAAGGTGTGACGTGCACACAGCAGACACAGACAGAAGGGAGATCTCTGTTTGCTGCATACAATAGCATTTTGCACATTAACCACTTACCGGTTTTGTTTTTGTTCTGTTGGTGTTTGAGGTATAAGAAAATGCAACATAAACTGAAAGGATTTTATGCAGGTGTACGAGCTGAGCCAGTAATTTTGAAAACTGGTGCAAAATGAATATTGCTTCCTAGGAGAGGCAGCCTGTCGAGACAGCTGAGACAGGGAGAGTTTATGACCTAAACCCCATTTTCCAGCGGTTATTCCAGTGGCTGCACTGCTGATTACCTTCAGCAATAGTGCAGGTAGTGGCTGTTCTACCCTACTCATCCTGATTAGTCACTAACAGCTTTATGGAAAAATCAAACCAAGCTGCATGAAACTGTTTACTAAATCCTAGGATGATAATTTAAATGTTTAAAATATGCACATGGTAATTCAGAACTAATTACCCTGAGCACATTTGAAACATTTATGCCATCATCTCTGGATCTTGTCTATTGATTGTGCTCTGCTGCTACACTCTAGTGTTTCTATAAACTGCTCAGTAAATTTAACTTCCAGCCTAATTCAAGTAGGCTCTGCCTGTTGTTGACTGGTGCAGAAACCCATTTCCCTTACTTTCAGAATCAGTCTTCTTGTACTTCAGTCCAGCTCTTTACAGAGCCACGAATGTGTTCATGAATTCTGATTACCCAGAATTATTGTTTTCTTCACTGTTTTTACTCATAATTTCTATGGTTTAAAATCTAGATTGCTACATGACACCACTAGTACCTCTTGACTTTTAATCCAGAGAGATTCCTTCTCTCTCCTCAGTTCCTGCAAATTTTCACTAGTTATGGAAGAAGAAACTTGACATTCCTGATTATTTTGCAGTTTATTTTCTCCAAGTTACAACTTCTTTAAAAGGATTAATACCACTGCCAGTTATTGAGGCTTCTAAACCTGTGTCAGGACATGGGTATAAAGGAGACAAACTCTTAATGCTGCCCATACAAATAAATTAGACAAAATTTGCCTTTGGTGAGAGTTTACAGAACCAATGTTATGCATTGGTATCCTGGTGGGACCTATAGCTAATATGCCTATATCTAAACTGGCTAAAGCAAAGGAAGATTGACATTACTTCTCCAAATTATAAATTCCATTTCTCAATCTATCTGGGTGGATGAACCTCAGACATGAAATCGGGAATTTAAAGATTCAAAATCCAAGCTATTATGAGTCAAGAGGAGGAATTAGCATTCAAATTATAAATATGCTCCAACAAATTGTCAGGAGTCGGCATGCTGCTCCTTCGCTGTTTGAAGATGGTGGCATCAGGCTTCCGGCACTTAGAGAGTGAGTACAAACCTAGGAAGGATTTCCACAGCCCAGCTGAAGTTTGATAGTAGTAATTGGAAAAACATTCTTAATTCTCCTCATTTGACAGTGGGGGGATGAAGAGCCTGTAAGGAACTGAGTGTGGGTGATTCCAGTATTATCCCCTGTGGGATCTCTATATCCAGTTGGATGAAGCCAGATAGAACCACTAGAAGATAGACAAAATATCTTTGCAATGCTTAGTTGGGTAAGTAGAAACCTCTAATATCAAACACTCAATGCAGTAGGTAATGAAGGTAATAAATAATGATACTAGCTACTCAGATTTTCTGCCAAGTATTCACTGATTTAACTGGTAACAAGAGGCCTCTTTACAACAAGAGAGAATTTCTCTGAGTACCGACTTAAAAGCTGAAGTTTGGCAGGAGACTGCAAGAAGGATGAAGAAGAGGTAAAACCCAATTTTACCTGGTAATCTGCTATGCTATTTTTGTCCTATCTGGATCATGCCTCATGCATTAATAGTACCCTACCTTCTTCCTATTCACTCTAGCTCTTCGATAGCACCCAGGAGCTAATGGTTTCTATTATAGGCATGTGCAGAGGGTGGTTGCAGCATGCACATCTGTCTGCAAAATTGATGTTAACCCAGTAAAATGCCTAAACACCTTCATTCTCCAGCAAATGGGGATGGCAGTGGTGCTCTTCAAGCACCCTCCCAATGTGACAGCCATGTGATTGACAAGAGCTCTGTGCTAGGAGCCTGCACATACTCCTACTGTAAATAGCAACACTTCAGAGCAGCCCTAACAGACTCTTTCAAAAGTTATACCCTTAAGAGTTACTCTAATGAGTATTTCTACACCCAAAAAACCCCCAAACAAACCCCTATACAAGTATTCCAAGTATAGAAAAAACACCAAAAAAAACCAACTGGTGGAGCAAAATATGAGGTTAGAACCGCTCCAATTCAAGAGAAAATTATTAAGAATAGCTATAAAGATAGTGTTGGCATCCTTTGAAATAAGTGAGTTAGATTCAGAAGTGGCAGTTTCACATGGCAAACCATTCTCTATTTAATTAGAGGGGTCTGTGTGGAACACTTCCAGGCAGAGGAGAGGAGCAGATTGTGATGTAGCATCTCAATTATCAGGACAGCACCTTAATGTTTCCATGGACAAACATTTTCAACCAACCACAAAGAGAAAAAGGGTTTTGTCTGGCTGGAACAATGCGAGAGTAAGGAGTCTTTTCAAAGGCCTTTAGTAAGAAACCAGCAAAATCTGGGCCTTATTACAATAGGCATCAAGGCAGGGCATTCTCTTTCCAAAAAGGATGGTCTTTGTTCCATGACTAGCTGAAAACACAAATAAACCTCTACAGGGGAAGCTATGACAAGGAGACATGAGCATCCAGTTCGGTCCTTGGGTAAAATCATTAATTCTTAACTAGGTTAGAGGGTGCTACAGTCACACAGAGAAAAGTATCCAGCTATTCACCCCACAACTCTGGAATAAGCGACCACTGAAAGGAAATTCTAGATGATACAAGTTAAATATAGGTTACGTTAGCTGCATTTTACAAGCACTAGGAATGTTGTCGGAGAAAACTGTCATTTTTAATGACAGCACAAGCGCCAATTACCAGAAAGCTGATACACTTGGGAGTGGAAGAATTTTTTTAAAAACTGCTCAAAATCTAAAAACAACCCTAGTTATCAGCTTCTGAACTGGATGTAAATAACTTCACCTGGTCTTAAGAAATTCAACCATTTCACATGACACTGGAACAAACTAAAACACTGTTTAAAATGCAGTTTTATTTCCCTGCCAAATTTACACAGGCTTTGTGATGTAACACCAAGGAGGACATATAAACCTAAATTGGAGGCAATATTGTGACAAAGAGAGAAGCAAGGCTGAATGTGTCTCAGAGTATTAGTAGGGTCTGGTTTAACAAGCCAACCAAGCCAGTGACACTCCCATCACCCTTCAGTCACCTGGGCAGTGCCACTGAGCCCATGAAACAAGGCAGGTATGCACCCATAAGCAATGTCTCTGTTCTTCAGTGGCAAGATGCTGAGCCTTCTTTCCTGTATTATATTAAAGGCTACCTTAGCTTGAAACAAAACCAGGCAAAACTGACCACCACTCTGGTTGAGCCTAAATCAGAACGTTTGTTATTTAAGTGTGGCTTTTTCACACCAGATCTGCTTTAAAAAGGGCAGAATTGGTTATGTTGTACTAATTCCTCATTAGTAATTCATTCGAGGTATAGCTGTTTATAGGAAATGGAAAGCTTTTTGGAGACCTCTGACCTGATAAATCTGAAGAAAAAAATAGACCTATATACTAGCGGAATAGCTTAGTATTAAGAGCTAGTACAACAGGTGTAAAAGCTAAATGCTAAAAATTTTAGTCCACCAAAGATAAATGAAAATCTTAGAGAGCCAGTAAGAGGAACGGGAGCTTTCTAGTTTGTGGCGAGTAGAAAGTAGGATTGAATCATTACCTGAAGAGGAACCTGTATCATTTTCTATAAATAAAATCTGCAAGGCACATTGCCAAGGCAGCACAAGTCAATACAGCTTTTCCATAAGTGCTGCCAAACTTCACTTTTAGACAGTATATTAATTATATAATCAATAACTGTGGTTTTCATTAGTGTATTAAATACCTCAATCAATATTTTTATCTTTCAGAAACAGTCCTTCCAAAAAGGGGCAGGTGGAATTTTTGACCAGGCAGTTCAAAAAGTTAGCGCAACACACCAGAGACTACGAAGGCTTTAACAGAAAGCACAGAACAATGGAAATAGACAGAAATTAGATGATTATTTTTTCAAAAACAACGAGAAGTCCTTGTGGCACCTTAGAGACTAACACATTTATTTGGGCATAAGCTTTCATGGGCTAGAACCCACTTCATCAGATGCATGGGTTCTAGCCCACAAAAGCTTATGCCCAAATAAATGCGTTAGTCTCTAAGGTGCCACAAGGACTCCTCGTTGTTTTTGCTGATACAGACTAACATGGCTACTACTCTGAAACCTGTTACTATTTTTTCAGTCTCTTGCACAATAAAATATGAGGGGAGTTCTGGTACTATAAAATAAAGGCAAGAATTTTTTTTCTTAATTGTTTAACAGAGATGTCAAAGTGGCTATGACAGAAACATTGATCCATAAGTAAAAGATATTATGCAGAATAAAATAATTGGCCTTTATTGCTGTTATACTTCCAAAAAAATATAAGGTCCAAGAGCCAGAATCTATTTACAAGATTATCTGGGAACACAAACTCTTAAAAAAATAAAAAAACACTGATACCTGTTTTTGGTGCATCTCCAACGAGAAATCTAAAGTGAAGCTTTGGCAATTGCTTTCTCACTGGAACACTCCAGTAAAAATGTGTCCACACAACAGTTGTACAATAGCTGTATGTCTCTTCTTCCCCCAACTTGAGAGCAAGAGAAAAACTCAAGGGCTCACCACACATAGGAACATTTCACGTTAACACCTTGTTTTCAGTGCTCCCAAATTGGGAGGGAGGTGAAGTATAAGGGAGGAGCAGAACTAAAAGACTGGTTAGGAGAGTGGAAAGACAGATAATCACTCCTAACACACAATTTGTCAATCCAGAACGGTGTTGAAGACTGTAATTTTCTAGTCAATGCTTTACAAGCAAGGTCAGAGTGAACAAGTACTTCCATAAAAATTCTGAAGCATCAGCAAAAAAACAAGTGCATTCTACTCACTACCTTTAGAATCCAAAAAGTGAAAGAGAGTTGTCCATGCATTTAATGGGCCTGAGAAAATGCCATTCATGTCCATTATCAGCAATGGCATTTACAGCTCCTGAACATAAAAGGACCTACAAACTGAAGGACACAAACAGGACATCTCAGGCAGTAAAGAGTGTACCAATCAAGCACACAAGCTATAGTTCTACAACAAAACTCAGTTTTGCTACCACAAACTGACCACAATACTGCCTGGATGTTTGGAGCGGAGCAGCAAATGCCAAGCTGTGAGCTGCAGCCAGGGAACACATAATTAATGTGATTAGGAGCACACACAGCTAGCATGCTCTGCTGACTGAAAAGCCCAGTAGTATAATTACTGTTTTCTGTACTAGCTCACTGTCTGTACAAATCTCAAAGCCTGGTTAGCTTTAGACTGCTGTGTAAACGTCAATAAAAATCCCCAAAGTGCCAGATCAGCAGCATTCGCAGGCACAGAAATGGTAAAAAAATAAATAAATAATGCGTTTCCATTGCTGCCAACATCGGGCACACAAATCTCCATTCCTCAGTCTAACCTCAGAGTTTGAAAAAAAGGTAATGTTTCCCCCAAGTGAACACTTATTATGAAGCTAATTAATTGCTTTCCATTAATGAGAAATCTTCAGTTCAAAGAAAGCAGAATTCACAACACACGAACAAAACACATCTTTGTTGTTTATTGTTATTGTTTATTGAAACACAGTTTTAACACAAAGTGCCCCCCCATTTAAAAACTTGTTTCTGATTAACACTTTTACAAACAAAAACAAAGAAATTAAACACCAGCACAAGAAATATGTATAAGGGGGGAAGTATGTGAAGTGAAAACTAAAGCAATGCTTTGTAGTTGTCTAGATTTCCCTGGGGGGGACAGAGAGTCAATGCTTATCAGCCTCTCCCAGAAGAGACAATTTTGATTAATATCAGACCCATCTGACTCAGTCTGATAAACCCTGAAGGAAGGATATTCTTCAGATATGAGAGATGTGTCTTTGATTAATAATTCTACCATATTGCCATTCCAAGCATTAACAACTGCCTGGCACCTGTGGAAAGAGAAAGCCTTTGAATTCTGCGGAAGAACTGACTGACTTGTGCTAATAGGCGGTTTCTCCTTAGTCCACATCAGAAAGCTGCATGACAGTCTCTCCCTCCCTCTCACCCACTTCAGAACAAGTCAAAAGTGCCAAGGGTATCACCAGTCTCTTCTAGTGTAAAAACTCTGTAATTTAGCTTTAAATCTCTGAAGAGAGCAAAGTTACTTTAGCAAAGGCATACAGAATGTCTGAAGAATGAAATCTTAATACAGATTGCAAGCCTACAGGAGCGACTAGTGTCAGTTTGTCTAGCGATTCCTCTTTAGCTCTGCCATAGTTTAATTGACCAAGACAGTCCATAATACACCAAGGCCTTCTGAGTGCACTTTCTTTTAACTTACCACTGGGATATCTGCACATAGGATTCCATGAAATCACTTACTCGCTATAAAGGGCTACCATGCACCGTGTAACTAATGCCAAATTGTCACATGGGGTGGGAAGAAATCAAGGTAACTTCAGCTCTTTAGTTATTCTGTGTGGAAGTTCTAGTTTCAGCTCAATCAACACCATCCTTCTTATCCTAGCTGTACTGCGTTTTTTCTGATGTTCATGATCAGCCTCTTGCTGTATTCTTTGTGGTTCACAGGCTTCACATCCATTACTGTGGCCTTAATACGAGATTCATCCTTTGAAAGAGAAAAGTGGTATGTAAGAGAGAGAGAGCTGAGGCTCAGTGCTCCAGACAAACGAGTTCTAATCTCCCTTTGCTCAAAGTAGCTTCATTACTCTTGGTGTCAAGTTTCCTCAGCATTGTGAAGTTCTGGCTTCCAGAGCTAATAGTTCCAATCAAAACAAAGTGAAAAGCTAGATTTTGCTGAGTAAGAAGAAAAGCAGCATCATAGAATGATGCTGATTCTTCTCTCATTCCATGTTGTTTTAGTTAGGATGGTCACTGTTCACCTTTGGAAGCTGCTCTTTCCCCTCCCCCACTCCATAGCATAAAAGAAGAAAGCAGCTTCCTGTCAATCTAGTCTAAATATAGCAAAGTTATATGCCCCCATCCACATGGTGGGGGTACTCACATTGTAAGTCTCCAGCTTGACTCTGATCCTGAACTCGTATGAGCTGAAGTTGGCATTTTGGAACACTTCCTCAAATGCCTGCTCATTCTGTTAGGAGTACAAAGACAGACGTGAGACGACAATTCAAGCATCCAGCTGCACCCTGAAGTCTCAGAAAAGTTCAGCCATTGTAAAGTTTGAGGGAATTTGTTAAAATATAGGCTAGCTGTGACAATGGAAGTGTGTGGGCATAGTAAAATCTAGTTGTTTGGAGGACTGTTCTTCCAACAAATTGTTTAGTTTCCGCAGTTGTAGTTTAAATTAAATTTTTAAAAAGCTGAAGTTTCCAGTCCATGCTGAAGACCTTGATTGGCCATATGAAACAATGCACAATTGTCTTGAGTTTGCAGAGAACTAAACTGAGATCACCAACAGCTCTGAAGTCCCCTGTGCTTCTAAACTGGGGTTAATTCTGATGTTTAATTAAAGTCACTGAAATGTCAAGATGGTTAGCCATTTCACTGTCAACAGTCTTATCAGACTTATTCAGCTTCTGTGCTTATCTAGTGAAGCCGCATGTATCCTGGCATCCTGACACACATTCATCTGAAAGGATACCACACAAGAAAAAGGGGGTGTGTTGTGATTTTTTTTTATATCTATATATCCATACAATGACTTTTCAAGTCGCACAGAAAAGTCAGGAAAAGTTACGGTTACACATGCAATGGTAACCATCTGTCATGTGTATTCTAACAACACAGACTTTTCTTACATGACCACATACCATTTCTCAAGTACAATATATTATCAAATCAAGCTGTGGGAGCAGTTTCCCCCCCCCCCCCAAGGCTTTACATTTTAAAAACTGTACAGACATTTCACTAGATCCCACAGCACCTGAGTGACATAGGCAAATAAATCCTGCTTTAATGTCTCCATTATAGAGTTGGGCTACTGTGGGAAAGTGACTTATCCAAAGTCAAGGAGCAGATAACTGTCAGATCCAGGAGGTGAACCCAGGTCTTATGATTCACAGGCCAAAGCAAGCTACTCATTATGTGTCTCATTTCTTCTATGAAACATACTATTTTGCACCTACATAGTGGTTTCATCTGTCAATCTCAAAAGATATGACAAAGATAGGGGAACAGGAGTTCTACACACTACATAATTAAGCACATCCATTCTTAAGTGATTTTTTCCTGAGTGTCACCATTGGCTAGTGGCTAATACACCAGTCTCATTACACTAGGGATTTGTTTCCAGCTCTGCCACAAACTTACTGTTACCTTGGACATGTGGGGAAAGCTGCTCTTACAGAACAACTATCCTTTTACCAGGGCCCCACATTTCCCAGAAAAGTTTGGCAATGGGTCCTGGGCAGGTCTGAGCAAAGAAGTAGATGAAAGTTTACTTACATATACACTTGCAACATGGCCTTTGCTACACACAATCTCCGATCCAATGCCCATTAAAGTCAATGGAAGAACTTCCCTTGACTTCAAAGGGCACTGGATCAAGCATTCAGTGAAAAAAGTCAGGTAAAATGTACTGTGAATGCACAGAACACTGTTTTTAGAGGCTCGTAAAATTATCAAATCAAAATTGGTTTAGTGTGGAACAATCAAAGGCATCGCTTCTCCACAAGGTGTCTCTCCGTACTATTTCAATTTTCTACCCGAAGCTATTTCCCCATAGAGCTCTTTTTAAAAAAACCCACCACACTACAAGTTTTTTGTTTGTTTGGGGTTTTTTTTGGTAATTGGGAAAGTATTTTCCCCAACTTTCCTCTGATTCAGAATTGGCTGGACCATTTTTGTTCAGAATCAGGCAGAGACCAAATATGTCTGAAAGATGAGGGTTTCATTAAGTTAGGGATGTAAAATGAAAACTTATACAAACATAACTATGGTCATGACCAGCATCAGACCTCAGTGGCGGACAGCTTAGCCACTTGCTACTATCCTTCCAAAATAAAGTCAGATTAAGTTATATAGCTGACTGCTAAAAATACGTTGCCATCCTGCGCAACAGAGTTCCTCTAAGACTTCGGGTCCAGCAACATTTAATACGTCAGTTTAATAAGCCAAGTATTTCTGAATGACCTGCTTCATGTCTGATATGAGCTTTGACATCAAAAGATCATTTTCAAGCGAAAAAGCTTTTTGGTTTTTTGGGGGGGGGGGTAATTTGGAGAGGGGAGGGAAATTGTGGTAGAAGAGAGGTATGTATACATAAAGAGAAGAAAAGACTGTCATTTTTATTAAAGCTTAAGTGGTTTATTATCAAACTATTCTAATCTGGTGAGACAGATGTCTAAAACATCTCTGCACACACTATTCAAAAAGTCATAATTTTTGTCAGGCCCACAAAACTGAATTCCACTAAGCAGCACCAGTAAAATTAGCCTCAGAATTGAGTTGATAGGAGCTTAGGCTAGTGTGAACAAGAAAGTAGGAAGACATGGGTAAAATGAGATTCCTGCTATATTTAGCAGGAATCTCTCAGATACTCCTTGTATACTCATTTCAATAAACAAAGTTCTGATCTTGCAATGAGAGCCACATGAGTGGAACCCTAGGCCTCTGCAAATCCCTGCTAAATTCAATGATGTTGTGTGTGCATATGGGGGTCTGTCCCTATAGAACTCACTGTAGGATCCAAATCTACACCCTTCAAGGGTCCTTTAGAGTCAGTGAATTGTCACAAAAGTCTAACTACAGGATCAGAAAGGACAAGAGACCTTTTTGAGGGTAGTTGTAGCATAGTGGCGCTACAGCTACCACCATAGCTTCCAAAACCCCATGTGACAAAACACATGGAAACAGAATCTTGTATACTCTAGACAGGTTTGTTTTTTTTTTAAAGTAAAGTTAAGTAAAAACAAGCTAGTTGACTCACCTTTTCTTTCAGTTCTCCCAGGAAAGCAGCATTTTGCCCAAGAATGACCTCTGCTGATTCCTGAAAACATGTCACCCACTGATTCTCCTGACAGTCTGCAATGTTCACCTATAAAGAGTCCACAGCCATTTAATCCAATTGTCTCCCACACAAGAAAACTCAAGAACAAAGGTTTATTTTACAGCTGGGGAGAGCTTTAAAATTTAAGTGAGACTGTTGCAGCCTCAAGTTCCCTGCCCTTTTGTAACTATTTGTACTCACTGGTGGATGAAGTGCAACAATCTTTTTCTTGGCAGTACAGACTGTCTAGCAACATGCTTCAACTGGAATCAAAGGGAGAGGCCAACAAGCTGGTAATTTAAACATATATGGGGGAAATGGCTGTATGCTGCCAACACACTGAAGTACTAGTGTAAGTGACAGCAGAACACAGACCATTAGCCTCAGTGCAACACAGCAATGAATGAAGTTAGCTGCAGTGAACAGGAGCTGCAGCTGCATGCAGATTGATAACAACCACACGACACTCAGGCAGGAAGGATTGCTGTACAGAAGCCTGGCCTACAGATCACATTTGGAAACTGGAACTTGATGCACAGGCTATCACAAACTTCAAAGATTTTGTTTAAGTGTCAGATGCATAGTGCTTTCAACAGAACAGCAGGGGTCTTCACTAACTCAGATGCCAACACACGTGGGAATCGACAAAGCTGGAGCTTTATTTTAGCCTGCAATCTCTATCACCACAATCAGTTCAAGAAACCAATTTGTGTCCTAATTTAATTTTAATGTCTCCATCTCAAACCAATTTGTATCCAACAAAACAGCATGCAAAAAATCACGCTACCTTGAGACTCCCACAATACCGAGCAACAACGTGGTACAAGTTAAGGACCAAACAAAATCCTTAAGTGAATTCTCTGGCTTCTGTGAAAAACAGGAGACTCAAGTGGTGTGAAATTCATGAGCACACCTCCCACATCCCCCCTACACTCCACAGTAGAAATACTAATTCATAGAGTAGTTTGTACATTTTTAGATTTTCTAATAAGATGAGTATTTCTGTTTGGAAGCACTGTTTAATGTAGTCTTTGTATTACCCAAAGTGAAATTGCAGCAATAGATCCCCTCCCAAGCAGACCCCCCAGCACAGCACTTCTAAGGGCAGGCACAACCCACTATTTTTAAAGCATTTTATAAATGTAAAGGCTGAAAAGAAACTCAATGTAAGTGGTGCAAGCAGGTGTTACAATAACAATTCTCAGACACACTATCCTGAAGCAGGTTCCATTAATGCATGAGACGCAGAACATTACCTACAAAAGAATGAACTAAATATAGGTATCAGCTGTAAAAGTGCAATTACTGCTCTCCAGAAATGCCATTTTACATTAGTTTATCTTCATAACTGAAGAGATGTGGGCCATCTAAGTTTTGCACTGCATGCCACACTTGCAAACCAGAATCAACTGGGTTAGCCTGAAACTTTTCGGAATAAAAAAAGCTTTTAACTGAAGCACCAGGAAACAAACTGCTAATCAGATCAATGAAACACTCCTAACCTGCTTGGTTAAAGCACATAAGCTGCTTAATGCCCATTTATCCACAGGACCCAAATACACTGGACCACACTGTTCTGCTGCCCCACTCTCTCAGACACAGGGGTATAATTATGTTTATATGAGGCATATGGTCAATGAGCAACACTTTCACCTAATCCTTTTACTTACCGAGAGTATCATACGATACTTGAAGTTGGGGAACTCACGATCGCATTTCTCACAGCGATACAGTCCGTTTTGTTGATCTATCACTTTCTTATTGCAGTCCTGAGAGGGACATGCCTGGTACATGCAGTTCTCTTTGCGTAGGAATACCACTGTGCCCACACAGCTAAAATAATCTGCCTGAGAGAATGAGAGAGCAACATTACCCACAAAACATTGGGATTTTTGTTTCTGAATCTAAGTTCTAAACTAATTGGAAAACATGAAAGGCCATAGCTGGATTTTTATGACTAATAGACCTCACATTTATGGGTCACTGGGACTTGCAACTCAAATCTGCTGCTGCCACTGCTCTTGGGTTCTATTAAGTTAAATGAAGTCCCTAAATCTTCATTGAACCATGTTCACAATCCTTAGTTTATAAGAATGAGCACATTTGCTTTCCCATTATCTCTAGTCAAGACTGGAGATTCACGTTCTGTTGTTCACTCACAACAACAAAATTTCATACTTTCCCCATTCTTCTTTAGAGAGTGAAATTACAAAAGGCAGAGGATCTATATATAATAGAGTGTGCTGCAAACTAACATTCAGTAAAACCACAGCCTGCAGAATAAAAGAACACAGGAACTGCCATGCCAATGGTTCATCAAGTCTAGTCTGTCTGACAGTGGCCAGCACCAGATGCTTCAGAGGAAGACATAAAAAAACTTCATAATGGGCAATTATGGAATAACCTACCTATATGAAAAGTCTCTTCCTACCCTTTAGATGTTGGTAGGTTTATGCCACGAAGCTTTAGCATTTAAATTTCAAAACCAAAAGGCAGTGTGACATCATTAACAGAGCACTGAACTGTGACTCAGACATGGGTTCTAACCCCAAAAAGAACTAGATAAATTCACGGAGGATAGGTCCCATCCATGGCTATTAGCCAGGATGGGCAGGGATGGTGTCCCTAGCCTCTGTTACCAGAAGCTGGGAATAGGCGACAGGGGATGGATCACTTGATGATTCCCTGTTCTGTTCGTTCCCTCTAGGGCACCTGACATTGGCCACTGTTGGAAGACAGGATATTGGGCTAGATGGACTTTTGGTCTGAACTAATACGGCCATCATTATGTTCTTATGTAACTCTTCCACTGACCTGCTGTGTGACCTTGGGGAAGTCACTTCACCTCTTTATACCTGTTTCTCCTCTCACAATTAGTCTTAACTATTTAGATTGAAAGCTATTTGGTCGTAGAGTGCCTCTCTTTTTTTTTTTTTTTTAAAACAGAGTCCAGAACTCTGTTGGGGATTCTAGCTGCTATTATAATATGAAAAATAAATAAGTGATATCATGAACTTCAGGATCTGGTTAACCTCTGTTCAAACTCAGTAAGATCAAAAGTTCTAACCGTCTCCACAGGTATCCCCCCTCAAGAACTGGTAACTTTAAACACCATACCTATGTAAAACCTAACTTATTTTCTATGCAGCATACACAGTTTGCATTTAATAGACCTATTTTACCTTATCTCCTTGTCCCAAATTTTCAGATTTAGCTTCATGCAACGTTTTCCAGTTGGTATTTCCTCCAGTTGTTGGTCCACCTCTCAGATCAGAGATTGAGGTACATTCCAAAAGCTGCCCTTCAGAATCAAACCTAAAAGCACAGAGATTCTTCCATTTTTGGAATGCAAACCAGCCAGACTTATCCAAAATCTTATATTTAGTTTGAAATACTTAATACAAGAGCGATTTTATCAGCGACTTCCACAGGAAACAATTACTGTACCATGTGCATATTACAGTAAAATAGAATTTTAGGATAAATTAATACTGTTTTAATTAGCATAGTATTTTATAATCTCAAAGGTGGACAAATTCTGATTTACATGTCCATAGCTTTGATGCCAGCTAGTGGCCAAACCAGGAACTGTATGCATTTTAGAAGCAGCCAGATAATATTTGCATAATTAGAATTAAATTACACACTGCAATTATCTTTCCCGCAGCTTTAAAGAAAGGCAAACAGTGTTTAATAGATCATATTTTCTTGAGCGAAAATAAGCAAATACGTCTGTTAGTGAAGCTGGTGCTACAAGCCCTGCTCAGGTGATGTTGTGATTTCAATGCAGTGGCAATTTATTTCAGCAGAAAGCTCATTTCAATTGTGTCAAACCTCCCAGAGACCACTGTCCACAAAAGGGTAGCCTCTTGCATCAATACAGCCATGACCAGTAATTGAATTACGGCACATTTGATTTGGGTAGCAAAAGCTCTCTCAAAAACCCACTAGTTATATATCCATCAAAGAAATAACAGAAGTCCACAGGAGCAGTAATGACCATTATAGGTAAGGCTGCATAAGTTTTTGATTCTAATCCCATTTTCAGCCACTCACTTTGAAGCAGAAGTTTCTCATGAAGCAGAAGTTTCAGTCTTTGCACAAAAGGGATTTTCTTCTGGTAAATTTTGAGTAATAACAGTTCAGCTATTTTTGAGAAGAATGGAACACCACTTAACTATCGTAATAAATTCTTGCAACATTTTTCTGCACAGCTCTACAGCCCAAATGATTAGGGAGTAAAAGTTGAAACCTGGCACAAAGACAGACCTCACTGAGAAGTGCTTTTGAGTGTTCTGATGAAAACTGGTTTGGATTTGACCAAGTTATAACCTGCTGAAAAAAAATAGTTACCTATCTTTTGTAACTGTTGTTCTTCGAGATGTGTTGCTTACGTCCAGTCCATTCTAAGTATGCACGCGCGCCTCCACCTGTGCGGTCGCAGAAGATTTTTGTCTTAGTGGTATCTGTAGGGTCGGCAGTGGCACTCCCTTCAGTGTCATGCTCATGCATCAGTATATCAGGTGCCACCAACCCTATGCCCTCTTGGTTCCTTCTTGCAGGCAACTCCAACAGAGGTAAAGGAAGGCAGGTAATGAAATGGACACGAGCAACACATCTCGAAGAACAACCATTGCAAAAGGTAAGTTACCGTTTTTTCCTCTTTGAGTGCTTGCTCACGTCTATTCCATTCTAGGTGATTCACATGCCGTGCCAATGGAGGTGGGTTTGGAGTTCACAGTTCTGCAGCTTGCAGCACTGCCCTGCCGAAGCCAGCATCATCCCAGGGATGTAAACTTGTGGACAGATGACCAGATAGCAGCTCTCTTGAATCGGCACCTGAGCCAGTAAGCCCACTGATGACACTTGTACTGTAGTCAAAAGCGCTTTGACTAGCGCCAGTGGAGGCACACTCAAAGCTGTATCGGATGCAGACTGTGATCTAGGCCGAAATCCTCGGAGCAGACACTGGGTGACCTTTCATCCCGTCTGCCACAGCAATGAAGAGCTGCGTTGATTTAAGGCTGTGTCCTGTCGATACAGAAGCCTAGCACCCTCCAGACCTCTGGGTGTGTAACCTGCACTCCTCTTCGGAATTATGGGGCCTCAGAAAGAAGACCAGTTAGAAAATGTCCTGGCCGGTATGAAACTGGGAGACTACCTTGGGCAGGAACACTGGGTGCGGCTGCAACTGAACCACATCCTTGTAGAACACCGAATAGGGTTGTTCTGATGTAAGTGCCCTGAGATCAGACACTCTGCGGGCGGACATAATTACCACCAGGAACTCTGCCTTCCAGGAGAGAAGGAGAAGAGTAGGATGCCAGAGATTCAAATAAAGGGCCCATGAGCCTTGACAGCGTGAGATTCAAATCTCAGAGAGGGACCAGATCCCGGATGTGTGGACAAAGACTCTCCAGACCTTTCAGGAATTAGGCCATCATGTTGTGAGCGGAGATCAACCTGCCTTGGAAGAGAGGATGGAAAGCCAAAAATAGCAGCCGGGTGGACCATGACTGACAGTGACAAGCCTTGGAGCTAGAGATGCGGGAGATAGTCCAGGATCATTTGCAGGGAGGCCTGCTGGGCTCAGAAGCGCTGATCCAAGGCCCAGCATGTAAACCTTTCCCACTTTGCCCGATAGGTCACACTGGTGGAGGGTTTTCTGCTACCCAGCAAAACCTGTTGCACTAGGGTCGAGCATTCCTGCTTGTCCACATGTAACCATGCAGCACCCACGCTGTCAAGTGCAGCATCTCCAAGTTCATGTGCAGGAGACTGCCATGATTCTGAGACAGCAGGTCCGGCCAGAGAGGGAGTCGCAGCAGCTCGGCTACTGAAAGGTCCATATCGAGGCAACTTAGGGGCTATCAGGATAACCCTTGTCCTGTTATGCTTGATTTTCACGAGGATTCTGGATCAATGACAGTGGCAGGAAGGCGTACATGAGGGCCCCTGTCCATCCCCTGGAGCAAACAAAATACATAGCATTTCCTGTTCTGGCAGGGCGCGAACAAGTTCACCTAGGGAGTCCCCCACTTCCAAAAGATCATACTGGCCGCCTCCAGATGAAGCACTCATAGCGAGACGAGAGATCCTGCTGAGGCGATCTGCTAGCACATTTTTGGTGCTGGGCAGTTGAGTGACTACCAGATAAATGGCACGCCGCACACAGAAGTGCCAAAGGTTGGGAGCTTCTTGGCAGAGGGCTGATGACCTGGCTCTACCCTGTCTGTTGATATACAGCGCGACAGTATTGTCCATCAGGACCTTCACCACTTTGCCTTTCAGGTGGGGCAAGAAGGCCTGACAGGCATGGGGAACTGCTCTGAGCTACCTGACATTAATGTAGAGGGCCAGATCATCCTGCAACTATCAGCCCTGGGAGCTCAGCTCGCCCAGTTGGGCTTCGCAGCCCAGGTCCAAAGCATCGGAGATCAGGATCAGTGATGGGGATGGGATCACAAAGGGAACACCCTGCAACACCAATCCAGCATCCTGCCACCAATTCAGGGACAAGAGGATGTGATCCAGCATCCAGACCACCAGGTCTAGATCATGTCTTTTGGAGGTGTAGACTGATGCCAGCCACACTTGCAGAAGCCAGAGGTGGAGCTGGGCATGACTGACCACATAGGCACAGGAGCCCATGTGGCCCAACGACCGCAAGCAAGTGTGAGCCGTGGTGAGCATGCAGCTCCTCACATGAGAAATCAGGTCAGACGTACTCTGAAAACGCACCTCCAGAAGAAAGGCTCTGGCTTGCGTGGAGTTGAGAATTGCTCCAATGAACTCTGTGTTGGACTGCCCTTAAGGTGGATTTTTTTCTTGTTTATCAACAGGCCCAGGTCATGGCAGGTGGAACGCACCAGATCAAGGCTTCTCTATACTTGGTTCCAGGACCTGCCCTTGATGAACCATTTTGAGATATGGAAAGACCAGGACCCCTTAACCTCTGAGGTAAGCGGCCACTGGGGCCATACATTTGGTAAAAACCCTAGGAGCCAATGAGAGGCCAAAGGGGAGCGCCGTAAATTGGAAATGGCATTCGCCCACTATAAAATGGAGGACATCTGTGACTTTGGAAGATGGAGATGTGGAAATAGGCATCCTTCAAGTCAAAAGCAGCATACCAGTCTCCCGGATCCAGGTAGGGGACAATGGAGGCCAGAGACATCATGTGAAACTTCAACTTTTTGAGAGAATTGTTGAGGTGTCACAGGTCCAGAATGGATCTGAGGCCACCTTTTGCTTTTGGAATTAGAAAGTAGTGTGAGTAGGTCCCAAGGGATCTCCTCCACCGACCCCATGCACAGGAGGTTCTCAACCTCCTGAACAAGGAGTTGCTTGTGAGAAGGGTCCCTGAAGAGAGATGGGGAGGAATGAGGGAGGGAAGGAAGGGTGACCAAAAATTGCACGGTGTAATTGTGAGACACTATGTCTAGCACCCAATGGTCTGAGGTGACTTGGGACCAGGCCGAATGGAAGGAACACAGATGGTTGAGGAATGAGCGGATGGATCCTGGACAGAGACTGGAGTATCACTCTGAACCTCAACAAGACAGCATCTGGCCCCTGGAATGTTTTGCCAGATCAGGTTGCATGGGTGAGCGGGAGGAAGAAGGGCGACAGCGGCTGAAACTAGCATCTCTGTCCCTTCTTGCAGGCCCCTGGTGAGACTGCCCAGGCCAAGGTGGCGGGGGCGGCTGTAACTGCTTCCTCGCAGGCTGCGGCATATGTATTCCCAGCGAGTGAAGGGTGGCCCTGGTGTCCTTCAGCCCACGTAGCTTCGCTTCAGTCTGGTCTGAAAAGAGACTGTTCCCATCAAATGGGAGGTCTTGGATGGAGGTCTGCATTTCCTAGGAGAGATCAGCAGTCTGAAGCTGGGGGAGGGGTAGCTCAGTGGTTTGAGCACTGGCCTGCTAAACCCAGGGTTGTGAGTTCAATCCTTGAGGGGGGCACTTAGGGATCTGGGGCAAAAATTGGTCCTTCTAGTGAAGGCAGGGGGCTGGACTCAATGACCTTTCAAGGTCTCTTCCAGTTCTAGGAGATTGGTATATCTCCAATTTTTATTTTTTTTTTTGAAGCCAGGAGCTGCACCTCATCACCATCATCAATGCAACCACCCTAGCTGCCGAGTCCGCCACATCGCATGCCATCTGAAGGGAGCACCTGGTGACCACAGTGCTCTCCTCCTCACCAAAGTGCCAAATTCTTGGGTCAAACCCTGTGGAAGGGACTGCTTGAACTTATGAAGGGAGTCCCATAACTTGAAGTTGTAACAGCCCAAGGGAACCTGATGGTTTGCCACCCGGAACTGCAAACTGTCCATCAAATAAATTTTCTCACAGATTCAACTGTTTAACCTCTTTATTCTTGAGAGTCAAACTGGTATGCCTCTCCTTGTCTCTTTCGTTAGCCGCAGAGACCACAAGTGAGCCTGGGAGCAGGTGAGTATACAAGTACTCAAACCCCTTGGCCGGGACAAAGAACTTCTTTTCAGCCCTCTTTGAAGTGGGAGGAATGAATTTGCCAGAGAGCACTGGCAATCTTAAGGATACCATCATGCACCGATAGTGCAACATGGGTTGGAGTGGAGCAGACAGAATGTTAAACAAGATGTCCATCTGCTCAGCCATTTCCTCCACTTCCAGGGCCAAGTTCTCAACCACCTGGAACATCAGGCTCTGCTGAGTCTTGAAATTGTCCAGCGGGTTTGCCCTCGAGGGACCCGCAACTGCCTCCTTTGGGGACGAGGACGATGACTGCACCACCAGGGGAGGTTCCAGGGCATCTTCCCCCACGGGGGAGGAAGGCTTAGGGGGTGAGTGTTGTTCCTTCTGCTTCAACCACCATGCATGCCCTCTGCACCAAGCCCGGTGCCACCAGCTGCTGCTCTGAGGCAACAGCCGATGAGTGGTGAGAAAGGAGCATCGCCACAACTGGCATTCCCTTTGTGCCCCAATAATGCCACTGCATCATCCACTGGCTGTGCTGCTGAGTTGGAAATGTCAACGTACGCTCACGTGCCCATTTGCATGGGTGCAGACTAAGTGAGGGGCTGAACTGGGCTTCAGTGCAAGAGAATCCCATTCCATTGACCACGGTGGGGCTGTTGACACCTGGGTCTGCTTGCTGACCATTGCCTTTGGGGACCGGTGCCCGGAGCAAGGTGATCAGTGCCGGGGCAACTGGAGAGGCAATGGGGAGCTCTCCCACGATGCAGACGACCAGAACCTGTGCCGAAAGGATGATCGGTGGAAGGGGGAGCAGCGTCGCACCATCTTGCTCTAGGCAATCTGCGTTGAGACAGCGGCGACCATGAACATGGTGCTGGTGACCGAGGATGAGCCCCGAAGCATCCGGGCTGCGACTCTGGTGACCTGCGGTGCAGAGGTGGAGAGCACTGCTTTATCTCAAGGGATCAGCGACACTCCACTGCCCCAAGGGGTCTTAGTGGCTGGCTTGCCGTTGTGGGGAGCCTTTGCCAGTTCCGGGGGCACATGCTGGATTGGCAGCATGGGCTGAGGCCTGCGCCAGAGAAGCCTGTGAAGGCGTTGGTGCTACCAGGTTTTTTGGTCCAATGCTGCTCCTGGGAGTCGGTGGTGGGACCTTTCATGGGACGAAGAGCCCCGGCTAGGGGGACAGTGCGAGTGCATGGATCTGGAGTGGCCAGGAAGCATGAAGCGGGTCCTTTGCTGGACGGCTCCTGGCCCTTTTTGCTTGGTGCCAGGGAGCCATGTTCTTTAGTCGTCGTTTTGGGCACCAGCGAAAGGGAACAGTACTGGGAATGCACTGAGCACCGAGGCAGAGGTACTCAGCGAGTCCTGGTGGGGCTGCACAGAGGCCAGAGAAAAGGCGGACTCCATGAGGAGAGCCGATAGCCAAATATCCCACTCCTTTTGTGTGCTGGGACAGAAGTTCTTACAAATTTGGCACGTCTCTAATGTGTCACTCCCCATAGCACTTGAGGCAGCTGCTATGGGGGTCACTTATAGGCATAGGCCTGTTGCAGACCACGCAGGGCTTAAACCCGGGAGACCGGGGCATGCACTGCCTAGGGCAAAGTCCCCGCTGGGACCCTAACTGCTAACTATTAACTACACTTAACTACTTAACACTAAGTGATATGAACAAAACTATTTACAAGGCCTTAAGGTTTGAAGACAGTAAATGAAAATCGCTAGCCCTTGCAATGCAAGGGAAGGCGCGGCAACCAACCACTACGAGCAGTAAGAAGGAACTGAGAGGGCATAGGGTCGGCTGAGCCTGATATACTGGTGCACGAGTGCGACACTCAATGGGGTTCCACTGGCGACCCTACGGACACTGCTAAGGCAAAAATCTCCAACGACCATGCACGTGGGTGCGTGCACACCTAGAATGGAATCAATGTGAGCAAGCACTCAAAGAAGAACTGCACTTTGCATACAATTCTCTTCCTGAGCTTATGAAGTATGCAGCTAAGGCAGTTGCAGCACTCAATATGTGCATGACTAACTTAGTTGCAGACTGAAAACTGGACTGAAATCACGCAGGGCTGAGGTAAGGGCTTTTTACGAAGCCTTGCCTCAACCTATGTGCACTTTGAATGGGGCTGAGGGAGGCCTCAGAGGGGAACTGAAGTCTTGGGAAGAGGAGACTTGAAAGCCTGGGAGTCACTGAAATGGAACTCAAGTGTATTGCATAAAAAAGCAAATGCACCCTGTACATAGTTTTCCAAAGTAACTGGTATCAATTCACAAGGCTCCCAAGCCCTTACTCCAAGCCTCTTCCAAAGGCACATCTTCTCCAAGCTTCCCTCAAATATTAAAGTAAGTCTAAAAACAGACGGATGGTGCCAAGTGGGAGAATCAGAGGTTGAGTTATGACCCTATCTGTCTCCACCCTCAAGGTCAGAAGAGGCTGAGAGCAGGATGGTGAACGACCATCACTTCATGCTCCAGCAACCGCAGCCAGGTGACAAGTGGCACTGACAGACAAAACCCATTCTCTGATGGAGGGAAGGACATTATGATCTTGAACTAACAAAAATCTATAACTCTCAAAAAAGATATTATTTAGGATTCTGATATTCCAGACCCAGGAAACTGAAAAGCTGAAGTAATTATTAGTGTTTATCTTCCCATCCCTGAGGAACTGCTGTGCATTGTTACTTTAACGTACTGTTTGTTTAGCTTTTCTTAGGGAGGAAAGGGTCTCCAGTTCATTTGGGAGGCCATGCACTCTTCTCTGTACTGAAAGGTCTTATGACTTTCAGTACAGTGCAACACAGACATCAGACTAAACCATCACAATACGTGGCTATGTTAGTGTAAACACTAATTTCAAGAGCTCTAAGTTACTGTCCATAGGCAACCACCCATGAAATATTAACGCTGGTGAAGCATGAGAAAAAGCCAACTATCAGGAAGATCTAGTAGGTCATATAATGGGCTAACTTGCTCCAAGTTTTTTTTAAGCAGCCTAAAGTACAGTGCCAAATACACTATTCTCCGCCATGTTGCTCAATATTAGTTATGTTTATTTAAAGGTAGCAATTCCATCAGCCAGGGGATGGGGGGTGGGGGGTTAAGCTTCTCATCCTCACCTTTCAGACTGCACACCTCTGCTCTCCCCTATATCTTTGATCTCATTTCTTACTTTTTACCCTCTCCTCTTCCATCATGCTCATTTTCACACTTTTTTCCATGGTGGGCCCTCCACCAGGCTCCCACTCCTTTAAAATTCCTCCTCAAACCTCACTTATTGTACAGAGCCCACAAACATGAGCCTACATTTACATTAAAACAAACAAAAACATGCATCTTAAGATAGAGCCCTCTTCCACATTCCCCAGTGGGTCTGATGCTCGCTGCCTACTAGAGCGTAACCCCCTTGAAGGAAGGGCTATGTCTGTATCTGGTACAGACTGAGCATGCTGACAGCACTTTGTAAAAAACAGCATCTAATGAAAATCAGAGCAGTATCTGAACCTCGGAACCATTAATGATTTTATTCTCAACAGTCCTGTGAGGTATGGAAGTATCTCATTTTACAGGTGAGAAATGGAGGCACAGCGTAGATTAAGTGACTTGTGCAAGATCGCATAGGGAGTGTATGACTGAGCCAGGCATTGAATCCAGGATCTCAGCCCCAGTCCAGTGCCTCATCCACTAGATCCTTCCTACCGTTGTAGTTTCCTCTTACCAGTGCTTGTAATCTAGCAGCATTAGGGGAACCTCTGGAAATACATTACTTTGCTGACAAAGATCTGATGTTATTTTGTTATACCATAAAAGGCATCTAAAAATGGAAAAGGAGACTGCAATACAACAAAATCTTTCAAGAATCAAAACTATTCCTCCCACTCACATTAGCTGAACCCATATAAGATCCTGCAGAGTGGACAAAGCTCGTGGAAGAAAAACACTCTCTCAGGTAAAACCCATAGAAGCAGAGTTGCTAAAAGTCTGATTTCATGCTGCCTTCCAAGGATCTGGGTCAACACACACCACTTCCACTCTAATTGCTTCTTCTCCAATTTCTTCTTAGTTTGCTATAGGATTACAGGTTTGTCAGTTTAAGAATTTTAAAACCAACCTCTCAAAGGCCATAATGCCTCCAAGAGAAATAGAAACTGTTCTATTTAGAACCCAAATCCCATGGTTCCTTTCTTAATGCTCTATAGACTGCTCACATGTGGATTACAGGAGTAAAACAAGAACAGAATCCTCAACAAGATAAAGTCAAGCAATAGGCAGTCCCCTCTATTCAACACAAGTACACAATCATACCATCCTCGGAGCTTAAATGCCTCTGGACTATCTGGGTTCACCACGACCGTACTCGAGGCCAGAACAGAGAGACTCCGGCCACCGAAATCAGAGACTCTGGCTCCTTTGATGGCTACCACAGGTTGTCTAGAACCATCAAATCTTTCAGCCTGTGAAAACACAAAAAACATTAATGGCCTAATGTGGCAGCTCACCTCAGTTCATAATTCATAGATCATGACTAAACAGGCCCAAACTAGACCAGACTATCTAGCTGTATTTATGAGGTACAGCTAGGTCATTAAGCCTTTGAAAATGGGCTATTAATCATTGTTTAAAGGATTTTTGTATCCCCAATTGCCAATCTCAGGGAATGCAGGAAGTCCCCAAACCCTAGTGTGTACGCATTTAACTGGAGAAAAATGTTTGGAAAGGGAGAGTTGCTGCCCTGGATCAGAAAAGACTTAACCTGAGGGTGATCTCACTCTAGACAGTAACATGCTGACAGGAAGACCTGAGTGGTCAGAGAAATGATTGCTTTCAGGAGATGCAAGCTACTTACTTTTTTTTTTTTTTTGTCCTCTAGCAAAACTGAGACTGCCTTATCTATTTTAGCTTATGAGAAGCGTAAATCTGGATATATTAAGCAAACATTTTTTCTTTTAATTTCATTTTCTCAGTTTAACTGAAACAAAATTTATTAAGATCAATGTCATCTGGGCACTTTCACAGAAACATCCCCAAAGAGAAGAGAACCCCATACCCTTCAGCAGCTCTGTTTAGAGATTAAGAAGTTTCTAGAACCTAGAGCCTCAGACAAGGAACAACTCCCAGGAAGTCGTGTTGTCATCACGTTGTGGTGGGTGAACACAAGGGGAGAAGCTGAAAGATTGAGACTAGAGTTGGCAATGGTGTTGGTCACATCCACCATACTCAAAGAGACCATGAACCATTCTTTCACATACTCATCCTTGGGGGTAGATAACAGGGTGGGGGTTTTTTGTTTTGTTTTATTTTACTATTGTAAAAAACTTAAATCAGATTTTTTTTAATTTAAATCAAATACAGGTTTATTCTTCAAAATAAAGCCTGTTTAAAATTAAATTTAAAACAGACACCCTGTGTTATCAATTTAAATCATTTAAATTAAATATAAAAAATAATAAGCAGTGCATATTTGCTGGCAAGTTTTAAAGAAAGTCAAACAATTGTACTGGTGGAAGTCATTGACTTAGCACCAGGAACTAGGTGAACGTGGTGCTGGTGACGGAGGATGAGCCCCAGAGCATCTGGGCTGCGACTCTGGCAACCTGCGGTGCAGAGGTGGAGAGCACTGCTTTGTCTCAAGGGATCTGCAGCCCTCCACTGCCCCAAGGGGTCTTAGCGGCTGGCTTGCCCTCATGGGGAGCCTTTGCCAGTTCCAGGGGCACATGCTGCTGTTTAGGCTTTTGACAACAGTAACCTCTTTTGCAGGTGCGGAGGGAATATCTTCTTCATATCAGTTTGTTCAATTAGTTCAGTTCAATGACTAGTTCATTAAAAGTTAAGAAACCAGTTGTGAGTTGAAAAAGCAGGAAAACTTCATTTTTATTCATAGATTGGAAGAAGAAAGGAAGTGCAAGAAGACAAGGGTGTTGGAGCCTTCCCAAAAGTAGGTGGGTGGGATGGGGGCCCCACCTCCTTCCCCTGCAGGTCCTGCCCCTTCCCCCCTTCCTGGAGTGGGGGCAAAAGCAGCCACCTGCCCGTGTCCCTGCCCTGGGCAGGTGGAGGGACCCAGGCTCACCACAGCTGTTTGTGCAACTCTCCTTGACCCAGCTCCAGCCAGGGCCTCGGAGCCACAGCTCGGCCATGATAAGAGGTGCATGGGCAGCCACGGCTGACCCTCCACCTACCTGTGGTGAGGGGGCCCTGCCGAGAGCAGTCCCCTGCCCATGACACGCCCCCTGGGCCCTCCACCCAGGGCAGGTGGAGAGTCCATGGCTCCCCAAGCTGCCCGCCCAGCTCTTACCATGGCAGGGCAGCGGCTCCAAGGCCTCCCATCCGAGCCAGAGCCACATGGGCAGCTGTGGTGAGCCGGAGTGGAGCTGCAAACCCTCCACCTCTACCCTTCCCTGGGCTAGGAGGGGAACCCAAGGTATGATGGGCTGGAAGCTGCTCTAAGCTCCCCCGCACCACAGGCAGGTTGAGTGTCTGCAAGGCTCCCGCAGCTGGCCAGGCTCCAAGCTGGTCTGGTCAGGGGTGGAGTCTTGGGGAGAAGAGGAAGGGAATGGGACAGGGTCCGCCCTGGCAAAAATTGGAAGGGCTTTCGCTCTCCTGGGCCCCCCTGGTTCCAGTGCCACTGCAAGAGAATGAAATCTACTAGTTTCAAAATCTTGAAAGGCATGGTGACCAGAAAGAATCACTTCAGTTCACTAGCTACAGATGAATATTTATCACAATTAATATGAACCATCAGGGGGAAGGGACACACATTAGAATAGGGAAAGAACAGGTTAAAGACCATTTAGATAATTAGATGGATTCCAATTAACAAGACTTGATTAAATTCACCCTAGGGTACTTAAAGAACTAGCTAAAGCTATCTCAGGACCTTTACTGATTATCTTCAAGAACTCATGGAAAATGGGTGAGGTCCTAGGGGACTGGACAAGAGGAAATACAGTAAATATCCGTGTTCCTCCTAATTTTTCCCACCCACGTGCAGAATGAATTTTATGTGCACCAATATGGAGGTGATATGTGACACATCACCTTCATATTGGTGCTCGTATCAAAATTCATGTGGTGGGGGTGGGGCCAAAGGAGTCAGAGCATGGAAGGGGGCTTCGGGCTGGGGCAGAGGGTTGGGGTGCAGGTGGTAAGGGATTTGGTTCTCCGGGGTTATGGAGGGGAGAGAGAACTCCCCTCGCAGCAGCACCTGGGCTGGGAGAGAGAGGCGCCTCTCCCAGCCGTGGGAACTCTGGGGCTAGGGCCGCAGGATAGGTGCCCCTCCCCCAGCAGGTCTTGGCCTGGGGAAGGCCGTGCCAGGGCAGGGCCACCCCGGCTGTGCCGGGGTCCAGACTGCTCCAGGGTCAGGTCAGGATCCCCCAGTTGGGTCCGGGTCGCTCCGGGGTCAGGCTGGGCTGCTCTGGCCGGCCCAGTCCACCCTCCTCTGGCCGTGCCTAGGGCACCCCTTCTCCAGCAGGTCCCTGAGTGGGTTCCTTGAGCACCTGCACGGCACTAAATAGGCTGCTGCGCAGCTGCACAGCTTATAAGGAACTTAGGTACCTATCTTTAATAAGGGGAACAAAGAGGGACAGGAAATTATAGGCCAGTCAGCCTAATTTCAATACTTGGAAACACATAGAAACAAAATTATTAAAACAATCTGTATCCCTGGAGGACAATACAGTGATAAGAAATTGCCAGTGTGGATTTGTCAAGAACAAATCATGCCAAACTAACCTATTTATCTTCTTTGATAGGATTGCTGGCCTAGTGGATAGGAGGAAGTAGTAGGTGTCATCTTGATTTTAGTAAGGATTTTGACAGTCCTACATACATTTTCATGAAAAAATTAGGGAAATATGGTCTAGATGAAATCACTAAAAGATGGGTGCATAACTAGTTGGAAGACCATACTCAGAGAGTAAAAACAATGAGGAGTCCTTGTGGCACCTTAGAGACTAAAATTTATTTGGGCTCCTCATTGTTTTTACTGATACAGACTAACGCGGCTACCCCTCTGAAACCTGTCATCACTCAAAGAGTAGGTATCCATGGTTTGCCGTCAAATTGGGAGGACGAATCTACTGAGGTCCTGCAGAAATCTGTCCTGAGTCCAGTACCATTGAATCTTTTCATTCATGACTTGGATAATAGAGTGGAGAGTATGCTTACAAAATTAAAATATGCTTATAAACATTGAGGTCGCTTCCAACTCTACATTTATATGATTCTATAATTCTTCCTTTATTAAAGAATGATTTATGAAATAGAAAACATGTTTTGATAAGCTTTTTTTCCTTATGTATCCAGCACATACGATATTTTTAACTAATAAAAAAATTAAAATGATGCACATTCTTAATTGAAATTGAATTTCCATCTAACACAGAGCTTTACACAAAGCACAAGTAAAAAAAAAAAAATTAATCTAGTAAAGAAATACATCGTCCACCAACAATAGCAATAACAAAAATATAAAAATATAAGAATCTGAATAAATGTAACAAACTATAGAATTGGGTATTGGTAAAGTGTATCTTCCTTAGTAGCAAAAAGAAGCACAAAATTTAGAGTACAGGCTAAATTTAGTTACAAACTAACATGCTATAATTGTTACCAACCAATGAGAATCAACTTTTTTATGACAATAACTCAAAGTATAAATGCAAAACATGACTAAAGATTGATCATTTAAAAGAAGATTTCCTGCTTGCTGATTTAAATCATGATTAAAATTGATGATTAAAAATCAATCCACCCCACCAACCCCAATATTCAGTCGTGCCAAAAAATTGCAGTACAAGACAAGGATTGAAGACAGTGAGTGCTTATATTCAAGAGATCCTGCCAGATCACACAGGTCACAGATCTCTGCCTGCAGCAGCAGACTTGCCATTCACTACCCATATTGTGCCCCTCTCCTCCCTCTCAGCTTGCTCATCCTCTCCAGTCTGTGGCAGAAAACAGTTTCAATTCATGTTTATAGCTGCACAAAAGGGCTATTTGCATGGAGTTAACATTTAGCTCTTCTGTGGCACCTTCCATCAGAGAAGCTGTGTGACTTCTGAACATCTAGCCTCAAAAGAATCTTTGTCAGGTAGATCAGAATCATATCCATTTTACATACAGGAAACTGGGGCACAGATCAACAAGAGCCTACCATATTGCTAGAAAACAACAACGTGACTTGTTCAAGGCCACATCAGACATTTATGGCAATGCTTAAAATTGAGCCCATGTCCCCCAAACCCCAGTTCAAATGTATTCATTAGCTGTTTATTCCTGCTAGCTTTCTGAGGTTGACTCCTCCTCACAACCCTACAAGCACTGGTTTTAGTCAGGGTTCCAAGGACCCTGCCCTACAAATAAACCTTAACTCTGCTTGAACCTTTGGTCATAGAGCTCTTGCTTGATCAAGCAGCAGCTCACCTGGAGCTAATGCTGACATTGGATTCCTGAATCAGAAGCCTGTTTATCTTCAGACCCTGACAGACATGATGCACAGTGTTGCTCAAAACTACATCAGATCAGCCACGGTATAAAGTTATTTTGGAGAAAGGCTAACAATGTCAGAACAGAGTAAAGCCAAAATAAAACTTTTGCCCTCAGTACTGAGATGCATCCGCTCCCTTAGCCCAGGACTATTACCTGCCTCAGGTGACATACCATACCCAGTCTTCTTTTTATATATCTGAAAATTCAGAACAGGTAACAGGGTACTTACCTCATCTCCCCACAGAGTAGCTGTCACCATCTTCCCAGATCTATCCATCAAATGCACATTCCTCTTGGACACCTCTCTATTACTAGATTTCACTGTAATTTTAGAGATGTCTTCATAGCTCTTACAGATTCCAATTATGTCTGAAAAATAGGCATAATTCAGTCAAAATTACTTGAAGGTCATGGCTGGGGCAGATAAGCAAAGACTGCATGGGAAGAACTTGCACATAGGTAGCATCAGATTACATCTTGTCAGGTTCTAAATCACTATTAAAATTCTTAAAAGTCTAAAACCTGGGAACCCTGTATATTAAAGTAGAAAGGCTATTAGAGAAAGAAAAATCCATTACATCTTTGCAATACTATTTTGTTGATGAATTTAGTGTTCATGAAAGTAAGGGACTCACCGTACCAGGCAGATTAAGATTTTGTGAAATCTTCTCTCCTACCACTTTATAAAATGGAATTTATTCTCACCTTGCAGCACCACTTTCTGTTCCAGTAAGAGGATCCCTTAAGCAAGGGATTGTAAAGTGGCTATTATGCAGACAAGCATCTGCTAAGAACTATGATGAGGACCCCAAAGTCATTTTCATTTGGCAACTCAAACATGTTTGGGGACTTTAGAAGTGATAAACTCGTGCAACGTGTTCTCTAATCTCTATATTGCTTTGAACTTGGGCATCCATCTCTAAAGCTCCTACCAGCGAGACGAGCAAAAGTAATTACCTCAGGCGTTTCTAGGGGGTACCCACCACTGCAGTACTTGAGTGTCAAATGTCTAACAGAGAAAGTATCAATCGCATAGCACTATAGGTTTCTTCATCTGCTCCTCAAGTATTTGGTACAAGACGACTAATTTTAAGCCTCATGGCTTCCCATCTTGCGATACAGACTCACCGACAATTGAGTCTTTGCATGTGTTCTCCAAGTTAGAGATGGGCACAAACTCAAACTGAACCGAAGGAAGGTGCTGAGCATCCTCACAGGGTACAACAGAAGTCTCATTATGGAATGTGATCTCATAGTCATTTTTCACAGCTGTGTACTGCTTGTTAGCTGTCTTCAGATGACCTTTGGTGAAGTAATACACCTACAGGAGAAGGAGAAGTGATGAAACATAGGATACACCTGCACTGAAATGCTGCAAATGGCTTACGTTCACATTAAACAACCCTATATACTCTATGAACACCTCTTTTTGGCTCATATCTATTTATAAAATAAATGATACTGTACCTTGTTCAATTCAATGAGGGGAAAGAACTTGTCCACTTGATCATTGAAAGCAGTAGCTCTAATTTCACCCTGCAGGAAAGTGCAAAAGCCAGTTAGAAGTAAAATTCAGCACACACAATCTTTCCAATATAAAAGTGGCACCATTTCTACAGATGTGGAATGCTCTGTAGGGGTCACTCCAGGCACAGAAGAAACAAACATTTTCCATACATAGTTAGTTATAACTAGGATGATAAATCCTTTGCTTGATCATCTGATTTCATCTCCATGTTTTAACAACCCCATATAAGAAACTCTCGAAAGAATGAGATGTAGTGGTGAGTACAGTATGCAATCATGTTGTAGTAAAGAAGTGTGGCTCTGAACAGATATGCCCAAACCTTGCATTAATTGTGTCATTTTACAGATTAGGCAATACCTCATTTTAGATACAGCATTTAGCTTCACAAATTAGAAGATGACATCACATCTGATCAGTACAGCAATGTGTGTTGTGACAAGCTCTTCCCTGAGTGACAATTAATGGCAGAGCTAGAATTCCACTTGTTAAGATATTTATGCAATAGAAATATTAAAAATTAAAATAATAACTGTCAGTCAAAATGCTGACAGTATACAGAAGTGAAATAAAAGGCTGATGAAGATGTGTCAAATTATGAACCACAAGTTTGGTACTAAAAATAATCTCATACAAACAAGCTGCTGTGTAACAAAATAATTTAATCAACAGATTTGGGTAACAAGCCTCAAGAGCAGACTTAGATCAACCAGACTTCACTCCTCAAAACAAACCAGAAATGGAATTTCGCTGTATTACATTTTTATACATTCTGATTTCCCAGTTAAAATGAGTTTCTATTTTGAAATGCTCTTTTAAATTCCGTGTATTATTATTATAATTCCATCTTATTCCTTGTATTATGGATGTGAAGTCCTAGCAATGGGATTCATCTGCCAATCTAATGGGGAGTGCCACAAACCAGAGATATTGTCTGTCTGCATAGATACCAGATTCTGATGCCACCACCATTTTTGGCCACATACCACGTGTTAGACTGGGTTAACAAAAGAGTCAAGCAACTGTATTTAGGGTCTCAGTTTAGATAGCTGTAAAGAGTGGGCAAATGAATGTGGGACTGGCAAGTACATTAACACCTCAGAGAATGCAATTCTCTATAACAAATCTGCCAATGATTTCCTTTGTTCCATCTTCTTTCATTTACATAAAGACATCTCAAGAACTCCTCTGGTCCTGTCTAGGTACTTCTATGGCTCCCATCACTGTAGTATCTTGGATCCCACCACAGAACTTACACTTTCATCAACCAGCTCTATAGAGAACAGCTTTCCTTCACCACGGGAGTTGTTCCATGTGCGAACCTGGCCTTTTTGGGTAACACGAGCGCAAATGGTCCATCTGGAAACAAGACAGTAAGAATTAGTACTCCAGTATCCTTTTATAGAATGGAGTGGAGTCTTACAAATTTCACAGACTTTCAGTTCTTAAGATGTTAATTCAAAACCTAGGATTCTCCACTGTATCTCAGTGATTCTACTTGTCTGTGTAAAGGGTACACTGTCTACACCATTAAAACAGAAATTATAGAGAAGCAACAAAATTTAAGAAAACAACGTCACTTTTGAGGCATATAGCGTGATAAAGTACCGAACAATTCTCCTGGAAGCAACCCTCTAATCCTTCACGCTTCTATATTAAGCATTCCTAGTATAGCAATATGCCTGTACCGAAAGGCCATATATTAGAACCTCGCAGGAGTCCAATTTTCGGGTTCAAACAGTTGATAAAATATGGGGTAAAGTGCATCAGTTTGTATAATTTAACTACTGATGTTCCCAAAATACTTATATCCACATTCTCTTAAAACTGGACATCATTTCTCCTGAAGCCAAGACGAATACGTTTAGGCAGAGCAGATCAATAGGCTACCAAAAGGAAACCTCTGGTAGAACATGTCAATTGATTTTCAGGCAATACACTATAGTAACAGGTCAAGGTCAGCAGAGCCCACAGACTCTGGAACCAATTTTACAAGGTGATCCAGAGCCTAATCTCGGAGTATCAGAGTTCCTAGCACATGGGGTAATCAAAAAATACTTTTAGTACCAGCAGTGTTGAGGTAACTGATACGGTGTCCAAGAGAAATTAAAGATTTTTTGGCAGATTTAAAAAACTAATGTTTCTTCTGAGAAAGCGGAAATTTACTCTCAGCATCATTCCTTCATTTATGCATTATTCTTTGAACCTCGCTGGCAGAGTAACTCACTTGGATTGGTATGGGTTCAGACTGGCAATTGGTACCACTTTGGACTGTGATCCACCAGGGGTGCTCAAGAAACTAGTACCACCTGCTTTACCAAACTGCTTTGAGGGGCCATGGTACTTAGTAGTAGTGGGGCCTAAAAAAATAAGCATAAATTCAGTTATATAGAACTCAGACAAAATGATCTTGCACTTTTGTTTTCTATGTATAGACAAAGATTAATTTCAAGTGGCAGTGCCAAGCCAGGCACCACTCAATCTGCGACAGAAGTTTTCTCACTAGGCTACAGGAAGATGATGCACATAAGCAAGTAGAAGAAAGTGCATGTAGGCATTCATCAGTCTCCAGTCACCAGGGTACCGAGACACAGAACAGTATGTTTTTAAAGAAGTTATTCACTGTTTTAAAGCACTTCTTGAGTCACAAACTGTACCTAGTCTGTCACTGCAAACTGTTTCAGAAGAGAAATGCTTCAGTCTTTTATGACTATTAAACAGTAAATGAACTAAGAATGGCAGCTATGGGCAAGTCTCCAAGGATGTTCAGTTAGAACCATCAGCTAAGTCCACGCACAAACCAGCACCAATAAGATATGGCAAGTTTAGCTACAGTCCTGCATCTCCTTGGAGAACTCAAACACACAGTTACTAAGCCTATTTATGCTCCTATAAATGTAGAACAAACAAATACGCTTAAGTAAGGCAAGGGGTAAAGAAAGGTAGGAGTCATTTTCACTTTTGTCTTAGTAAGTAGGCTTCACAATTCTCGTATCTATTTCAAAATGCTTCTCAAACAGTGCAATTTGGCCAAAAAAGTCTAAGACAGGTCTCAAATCTTACTCATAGCTCAGACTTGGATTGAAACCTTTTTGCCTGAAAAATAAATCTGCAGCTAGACAGACGATTTATATGCCAATTTAAAGCCCTCACCAAAAACTAGTATTTATAGAGGCAGTTTCAAATTAATCTCATCCCTATAACACCTAACCATTCTGCTTCAATGGCTTAGCACGGACATACCCTTTCAATCAGTTTGGAACCAGAATCTGTTTAGTTGTCTAGAGGGCACGATGTAGTTTCAACTAAGGGCATGTCTTCACTAGCATTGTTAAAGCACTGTCATGGCAGCGCTTTAATGTGCCTGCGTAGTCACGGCACCAGCGCTGGGAGAGCTTTCTCCCAGTAGTAAAAAAAAAAACCTCCACGAGAGGAACAGCTCCCAGCGCTGGTGCACTGTCTACATTGCCACTTTACACCGCTGAAACGTGCAGCACTCAGGGGGCTGTTTTTTCACACCCCTGCGCGAGAAAGTTGCAGTGCTATAAAGTGGCAGTGTAGACGAGGCCTAAACCAAAAGCCATCAATCAGGAAGAACGTGTAACATATGCCACTTCCTAAATGAGGTCCAGAATTTTTACCAAGTTTCTTTCACGTGTTTTAGGATGGACTCATCGTTCTTCCCTCAGAGAAGAGTTGAAATATTTTAAAGGCAGTAATCCCTTTTCACTGTGGAAACAGGTTCCAAAGATTCTAGGACAGCATTCTCTCAGAGACAATAAGTGAATGAAGAGTCATTTACTGTTCGTCTGTTGCTATATACTTTTCATTTCCTGGTTTAGAACAACTTCTTGCCCCGCTCTTTCCTAGGTACTTTGAAGAGGTGCCTTGAAGCTGCCTCCATTCTCTGCTGTAATAGGATTCTCTAGCTGGGTTGACTTTCCAGTCCTAAACAAATTCAGACTGATAATTCAATTCAGTATTGCGAGCCAACAGTTAGACATGCTGAATGAGAAGTGTCTTACCTACAGCTGAATTTCCATTCTGCTGCTGTGGTTTGCTGTGTGTTGGGCTGGCTGCTGGAGCTGAGGAACGTTGCTGCTGGTGCCCCTGTCCTGTTAATCAGAGGAGAAAAGACTACTTCTAGTGCACTGGACTGGAGATCAGAGTAATTAAAACTGCCTTAGGGTGCCTTTCTGAGATGTAACCTTGTTTTCACAAGAGCCCCATAGCACATAACACCCTCTAACATTCAAGTGTGTTACAAGACAATAGCAAAGCACCCTGAGACTATGTCTACACTATGGGCATTAGAGCAGCACAGCCATGGTGCCATAGATATGCTGCTGTAGTGCAGGTGTGTCCTACAGCAATGGCAGGGTTTTTCCCCCCATCACTACAGATCCCAAAATCCCAAGCGATGGTAGCTAGGTGGACAGAAGCATTCTTCCCATCAGCTGAGCTGCACTCAACTTGGAGGTTAACATCACCATTGCTATGGTGTTCAGCAGGTGTGAACTTTTTCCCACACCCCTGAGCACCATGGCTATATTGACCTAACTTTTAAACGTAGACCAAGCCTGAGAAATGCCACAGCATATATGGATCTCAACCAGACCTCTCACAGCAACTGCTTTATGAGGGACCCAAGTAATTAAAAACTGCCTTTAGGATGCCTGTCACAGGGGCTGGCCCTCTGTGGAGTCAGGCAGCCAGCCTCCCTGTGACAGGCTCCACTGAAAAGAATGAGTCAATCCAGATCTACCTATGGATGGTTAACTGGATAAACAGCTGGGCAACAGTTAATTACCATATATACTCATTCATTAGCCTATTTGTTTATAAGCTGACCACTCTCCCCCCTCCTCCCCGAGATGGTTAGGTAAAAACACCAAAATGGCAAAAATATATGACCCTTTCATAAGCCGATCCTATATTTCAGGGGTTGGCAACCTTTGGTTCCTGGCCCATCAGCGGGTCGGGATGTTTTGTTTATCTGGAGCGTTCACAGACACAGAGCCCCTCAGCTCCCAGTGGCTGTGGTTTGTCGTAATCAAAAACATTTGGCTTATGAATGGGTATATAAGGAACACCTGGGCCTCAGCTTATGCACCTCAGACAGGAGCCCAGAACCGAGAGGATGCTCCTGGGGAGCTCGATAGCAAAGCTACTCCTGTGGTGTGTTCCTGGAGAGCAGAAGCTCCCAGAGAGAGGAACCAGCCCCAGAACACAAAGAGAACGCTCCAGAGGAGAAAGACTACAAAGCTGTTCAGGCAGGCACACAGGCATGGGAGAAACCCTGAGTTAGTATGGGAAAGACTGCACAGATCTTGGCAGAAGAGAAGCCCTGGGTCTTAATACAGGTGGTGGCTTGATTACATAGCATGTTCGATGATTGATTAAATAAACTAGATCCCTGGAGGGGCATTGTTCACTGTATCCAAGTGTCACTGAACTTAGGGAAAATTCACTAAGGGAAAATGAGGCAGACACATACCCATGGTGTCACAATGAGATGTAATCTTGTTTTCACAAGAGCCCTATGGCACAGAATACCACTAACATTCAAATATGTTACACGACAACAGCAAACCATTCTGAGAAGAGCCATAGCATATGATGATTTCAACAAGATCTCTTTTCACACGCATCCCACGTTCCACTACTACTTAGAAAGAATTCATGGTTGACAATTATTTAAAGGGATACTATTAAAGGATCTCTCAAAACTGGGTGACTGGGAAACAAAATGGCAGGTGAAATTTAATATTGATAAATGCAATGTAATGCACACTGGAAAGCATAATCCCAACTATACATATAAAATAGGTTGACCAGATAGCAAGTGTGAAAAATCAGGACAGGGGTGGGAGACAATAGGTACCTATATAAAACAAAGCCCCAAATATCAGGACTGTCCCTAATCTGGTCTCCCTAACATACAACGATGGGGTCGAAATTAGCTGTTACCACACAAGAAAGATCCTGGAGTCATTGTGGATAGTTGTCTGAAAACATTCACTCAATGTGCAGCGGACGTCAAAAAAGCAAACAGAATACTGGAAATAATTAAGAAAGGGATAGATAACAGGACAGAAAATATCATGTTGCCTCTGTATAAATCCATGGTACGCCCATACCTTGAATACTGTGTGCAGATATGGTTGCCTCATCTCAAAAAAGATATACTGGAATTGGAAAAGGTTCAGAAAAGGGCAACAAAAATGATGAGGGGTATGGAATGGCTTCTGTATGAGGAGAGATTAATAAGACTGGGACTTTTCAGCTTGGAAAAGAGATGGCTAAGGGGAGATATGATTGAAGTCTATAAAATCATGACTGGTATAGAGAAAGTAGATAAGGAAGTGTTGTTTACTACTTCTCATAACACAAGAACTAGGAGTCACCAGATGAAATTAACAGGCATCAGGTTTAAAACAAATAAAAGGAAGTATTTCTTCACACAGTGCACAGTCAACCTGTGGAACTCCTTGCCAGGGGATGTTGTGAAGGCCAAGACCATAACAGGGTTCAAAAAAGAACTACATCAGTTCATGGAGGATGGGCAGGGTTGGTGTCCCTAATCTCTGTTTGCCAGAAGCTGGGAATGAGCGACAGGGGATGGATCACTTGACAATTACCTGTTCTGTTCATTCCCTCTGGGGCATCTGGCACTGGCCACTGTCAGAAGACAGAATACTGGGTTAGATGGACCTTTGGTCTGACCCAGTGTGGCTGTTCTGATGTTCTTAAGCTTTTGACAGCTGTCAGCAGCAGGGTCTGCACCACTGCACAACGTATGAGCCAAAATATAACCATTTAATAAAACTCCTTAAAATGCAGAGAAAAAGGTGCTGCGTGAAGGTAAACTGAGACTCAACACTAATTATAAAGAAATCTATGAGATACACCTTAGTGTCACCATATTTTCTAAATTAAAAAATATGGAGATCTTAAATGAAGGATGATGGGCTCCACATTATAGCCACTACCACAGTCAAGTCTGAATCCATTGCTGACCAACCTGAGCCACAGTGCTGGGATTCACAGGAAGTCAGGTGGATCATCACAGCACCTGATCACCTTACAGACAGTTGTCAGTATACTGACAATAGCCACTTGGGAGCACCCTAAAAAAAGGGACTGACTCTATATTACAGAAAACTAGTCTATGTATGTGTCTTAACTGCAAAAAAACAAAAAAAAAACAAAAAAAAAAGTGTTCAGTCAATTTAAAACAACAGTGAAAACACGGCAACTTGGCTTTTAACTCAGGTTAGTAGCTTGAAGTTCACCTCCAGACTCCCCAGTAGGCTTAACAGTTAGGGTGGGTTAACAGTAAAACTAATATTTATCGGTTAACCGTTTAATATTTGACATCCTTAGTCCACACTATGAAAAAAAATGTGAGACCCTCTAATCTGCAGAATGTATCAGTGCACTGGCCTTGCTCCTGAACCTTTAACACTGCTCTGACTATATTCGACCAAATGCCAGCAGCGTTAGTGATCTGACTAGCTGTAAATTCAAATAAGAAACATAAGTGGCAAAAATCCTCCAGTAATTTTAACAATGCAAGAACTGCCCAGTCTGTGTTGATTTCTGTTCCTATTACAAATCACTTTTATGTAAATTTAAAACCTAAGCCAGACTACAGAAAATAATTTCAAAATTTACACATTCAGAATAATCTGCAACTGAAAATGCATTTTAGAAATATTTGAAATGACAAGCTGCTTCTAAGCAACAGTAAAGAATAATGACAACTCTGAAACAGACACCTAGCTAACAAGAAATATACTAATGCATCAGACAAGCAATTGGGAAGAAAAATCACACATGCACATAAAACAGTCTGTTCAGTAAATTTTCAGAAGACACTAATCTAGAGCTACGATTAACCACAACTTTTAAAATTGGGATTAACTTTGTGGCTGTCACAAGAACAAGCTCTTATTGTTTAGTGCATGCATTTCTCCCTCAAAAGTAACAATGGATGTAACAGCGACAGAAAAAGATGGTTCTACACAGCAGCATTAAGTAGGATTTCTGCTTGATTTCTGGTCAGCCTGGCAGTTTACCTGTCAGTGTTATCAGTCCTGCTACTCTACATTCTTTTCCCAGATCAGAAGGTGGAGACAGCAACAATGAAAACGGATTATACTGTTACCTGACAGGTTTCAGAGTGGTAGCCGTCTTAGTCTGTAACAGCAAAAAGAATGGGGAGAGACACCCCCAGTAGAATAAATTTTTCTCCCAAAAAGGTCCAGTCACTTAGCGTCCTTTGACCTGGGAGCAGGCCCTTGTTGGCCCTGTCTTTCCTTGGTGTTCACTGCGTCCACCACAAGCGAGCATGCGGGGGGGGGGGGGGGGGCGGCGTAAAAAGGTATTCATGACCCCTGGTGGAGACAAAGTACTTCCATCCCTCCCACAGCTAAGGAGGTAGAAAGAAAGCCGGGGTTTGCCAGAGAGACTTGGCATTGTTCTGAATAGTTTTATTCATGGGGGGGATGGCGATCCTAGAAGCCCCTCCCTAGAATGTTCAACATAGGGTCCTCCTCCTCCAGAACCACCTCATTTTGCAGGTTCATATTGAGGGCCATGCGCCTCAATAGTTCTTGAAGGACCCTAAAGTCCAACGGGGGTGGACCAGACTTGGACGTACCAGCCACAGCCTCATCGGGGAGGACGAAGACGACTCCACTGGAAGGGCCAGTGCAGAAACAGTCTCCTGATCAGGCATGGGTGGTTCCTCTTGGGTGTCTGGGGTAGCCCCTACCACGGGCACTGGCTCCGCAGGTTTGTCCAGGTCCGGAGTGGGGTGGCTCAGGGTCACCTCGGGGGCTGGGCGCTCAATCCTGATGGTGGCCGGGCAACTCGGGTGGTGCCCTGGGCCTGGTGATATGCCCAGGGGGTCCAAAATTGCCACTGGGGCTGCTAGTTGGGTATTGGGGGATCTTGGCCGAGGCTCCCCGAGAACTGGGGAATATCCGAGAACCCTGAAGCTCTCTCCAACCTGCCGGAAGGGGACCAAGATTGCGACGGCCAAGGAAGAGCAGTGCACGAGTGAAGCAAAGGGGGCACCAAGTCCCTTGGTATTAGCGGGTCATGAAGGGATCGGTGCCGGGAGACTGATCGCAACCGTGACCGGTGCCGTGATGAAGAGTGGTGCCGGGCAGTAGAGCGGCGCTGTGATGGCGACCAGTGCCGCTCCGGAGAGCAGTGCCAGGCCATGGGCTGGTGTCGTGGTGACAGTCGACGCAGGGATCGAAGTTCCACACTGCGTCAGTCCAAATGATGCCATGAGGTCACCGATCATGACCTGGATCTCGAGCGGGACCATGATCCAGCAGTCGATAGCGACCTCGAGCGGGAATGGCTTCAAGGATCGGGACTACGAGACCAGTGCCATGAGTCTAACTGGTGCCGTGAGTCAGACCGGTACCTGTGACGGTGCCGGGACTCGGAACAGCGGTGGGACTCCAAGCGGCATGGAGATGCTGGTCTGAGGGCTGCCATTCCGAACATCGCTGGTTTACCCTTGGACAGTACCGAGACTCGGGTTGGGGCCGGTGCTGGGGCCAGAGGCACCGGGGTCGTCATTTCGATGAGCCCTCTGGAGGCCTCGAAGGTGTCCGGTGTGGAAGGTAATGTGATCTCTTCCACTTGCACTGTCGCTTGTGCAGGGCTGGGATGAGCAGATCTGGGCCTGGCAGCCTTGTCCTGCTTAGAGGCCTGGTTAGAGTCTTGCTCAGCCGGGACCGAAACAACTGCTTCAGCCCTAACAGAGGGTACTTCCAAGGCTTGCTTCTTCCCAGCAACCAGTGAATGGGAACGGTGCCAAGGCGAGCGTTTTTGGGGCCCAGAAGATCACCGGTCCCAAGATGAGCGCAGGATCTTCTGCAGTGCCGAAGATGGTACTGCACGAGGGGCACTCCACACCGAAGCGCTCGGGCCCACGTCTTGGGAGGGCCTCAAAGCAGATTCCATGAGGAGTTGCTTGAGTCGAATCTCCCTCTCTTTTCACATCCAGGGCTTGAATCCCTTACAGATTCTACACTTGTCCGCCTCATGGTGCTCCCCCAGACACCTGAGACAGAAATAGCGGGGGTCGCCCGCCGGCATGGGCTTGTTGCAAGGCTTGTAGCCCTGGGACAGCATGTCCCAGAGTCCCACAAGGCAGTCGTCGATAGTAATTGAGGGCAGTTCTAAACTACGCTTAATACTATAGGAAACACTTAACACTAACTAATAATAATTAATCTACAATTAAGATAAGAGAAGCTAGGGATAAGTGGAGCACTTGATGAGACAAGAGACCACTGTTCCAACAACCATCACGGGCAGTAAGAAGGAACTGAAGGGGGGTCGGGCTGGCAAGGTCTTATACATCATATCGGCGTCACTCCAGGGAGCTCCCCAGCCAGCCCGACAGGATAGCTCCTAGGGAAAAAGTTTCCGACATCAGTGCACGCAGTGCACGTGCGCACCTAACTGGAATTGATATGAGCAATCACTCGAAGAAGAAAATGGGTGTTGCCATACCAACTCCAAGGAGACTAATCAATTAAGGCGGGCTATTATCAGTAGGAAAGAAAAAACTTTTTAGTGATAATCAGGAAGGCCCATTTCAAACAGCTGACAAGAAGGTGTGAGTAACAGGAGGGGAAAAATTAGCATGGGAAAATAGTTTTTACTTTGTGTAATGACCCATCCACTCGCAGTCTTTATTCAAGCCTAATTTAATGGTGTCCAATTTGCAAATTAATTCCAATTCTGCAATTTCTTGTTACTACTAGTACTACTGAAGAATTGGAATTAACTTGCAAACTGGACACCATTAAATTAGGCTTGAATAAAGACTGGGAGTGAATGGGTCATTATATACATCTGAAGAAGTGAGGTTTTTTACCCACAAAAGCTTATGCCCAAATAAATCTGTTAGTCCTTAAGGTGCCACCGGACTCCTTGTTTTTGTGGATACAGACTAACATGGCTATTCCCTGATACTTGACACATTTCTTAACATGTGGTGCCCAGAACTGGACACAGTACTTTAAAGGCCTCACCATTGCTGAGCAGAATGGGACATTGCTGAGCACAGTGGGACAATTACCTCCCATGTCTTACACACAACACTCTTATTAATACACCACAGAATGTTGTTAGCACTTTTTTGCAACTGCATCACATTGTTGACTAATTCAATTTGTGATCCACTATGCCACCAGATCCTTTTCAGCAGTACTACCAGATAGCCAGTTATTCCCCATTTTGTAGTTGTGCATTTAGTTTTTTCTTCCTAAGGACATGGCTACACTTGCAAATGTAGAGCGCTTTAAGTTAAACCCGCCTTCGTAGACCACAGTAGGGAAAGCGCTGTACTCTGTCCACACTGACAGCGCACTGGCGTGCCACATTAGCAGCTCTTGCAACGGCCACAGAGAGCACTGCATTGTGGTAGCTATCCCAGCATGCAACTGGCTGCAATGTGCTTTTCAAATAGGGTGGGTGGAGTGAAGTATGACAAGGAGTGTGTTGTGTGTATGTGGGGGAAGAGTGGGCTTTTGGGGGGCTGAGAGCCTGCAAGCATGCTGTTTTATAAGTTCAGACAGCAACACACACACACCCTCCTCTCTCTCTCTCTCACACAGCATTCCACAGTAATGGTTGCTTTGGGTATGTCTACACTACAAAATTAGGTTGATTTTATAGAAGTCGATTTTTAGAAATCGATTTTATACAGTTGATTGCATATGTCCACATTAAGTGCATTAAGTCAGCGGAGTGCATCCTCACTTCCATGGCTAGCATCAACTTACAAAGTGGTGCACTGTGGGTAGCTATCCCACAGTTTCCGCAGTCTCTGCCGCCCATTGGAATTCTGGGTTAAGCTCCCAATGCTTAATGGGGCAAAAACATTGTCAGGTGGTTTTGGGTACATGTTATCAGTCTCCCCTCCCTCTGTAAAAGCAACATCAGACAATCGTTTCGCGCCTTTCTTCCGTGCAGACACCATACCACAGCAAACATGGAGCCTGCTCAGCTCAGCTCACCGTCACCGCTGCTGTTCTGAGCATTGTAAACACCTTGCACATTATCCTGGAGTATATGCAGAACCGGGCTACGATACGCCAGCACGAGGAGGATTTTGATGAGGTCACAGACATTCCTGAAAGCACGGGCTGTGGCAACTGGGATATCATGGCGGCAGTGAGGCTGGTTGATAACAGTGGAATGCCAATTCCGGGCCAGGCAAACAAGCACAGACTGGTGGGACTGCATAATGTTGCGGGTATGGGATGATTCAAAGTGCTGCGAAATTTTTGCACACATAAGGCCACTTTCCTCACTGAGGTGGAGAACCAGGAGCGCTCTAGCCATGAAGTCACATCACTCTGTGTGTCTTGCCAGTGTGGACAGGGAGTGAGCTAGTGCACCCGTAACTCGCAAGTGTAGCCAAGCCCCAAGTGAAGTACTATGCACTTATGTTACTGAATTTCATCTTGTTGAATTCAGGACAGTTCTCCAATTTGTTGAGGTCTTTTTGAATTCTTATTCTGTCTTCCAAAGTGCTTCCAATCTCTCCCAGGTTGATGTCATCTACAAATTTTATAAGCATGCTCTCCACTCCATTACCAAAGTCATTAATGAAAATATTGACTAGTACTGAACCCAGGACAAACCCCCTGTGGGACCCCACCAGATGCTTCTAGTTTGATAGGGGACCACTGGTAACTCTGTATATGGTCTCTCAGCCTGTTGTGCGCCCATCTTATAGCAATTTCATCTAAACCACATTTCCCAACTTTGTTTATGAGAATGGCATGTGGAACTGTCAAAAGCCTTACTAAAATCAAGATATATCTCTACTGATAGGCCAGTAACCCTATCAAGTAAGAGATTAGGTTAATCTGGCATGCTTGACAAATACATGCTGGCTATTCTTTATAATCCTGTTGTCCTCTAAGTGCTTAATTGATTCTTTAATAATATGTTTCAATATCTTCAGTATCAGGTATCGAAGTTAGGCTGACGGTCTATAATTCCCTTAAGTCTTACTTGTTCCCCTTTTTAAAGAGAGGTAATGTTTGCCTTTCTACAATCCAATGGGACCTGACCTGTCCTCCATGAGCTCACACAGATAACTGTTAATGGCTCCAAGATTGCTTCAGCTAGTTCCCTAAGTATCTCAGGATGAATTTCATCAGGCCCTGATGACTTAAACATATCCAATTTATTGAAATATTTTTTAATCTGTTCTTTCCATATTTTGGCTTACATTTCTTCACCCTTTGCTAACATAAGTTGCACCGAGCATCTGGTCACCATTAACCTTTTTAGTGAAGAGTGAAGCATTAAATACCTAAGCCTTCTTGAGGTTTTCTGTTATTACTTCTCCTTCCCCACTAAGTAGAGGCCAATACTTTTTTTCCTTGCTCCTAATATAATTTAAAGATCCTCTTTTTATTGCTTTTTATGTTTCTTGGTAGGTGTATCTCTTTTTGCGCCTTAGCCTTTCAGATTTTGTCCTTACATGCTTGTGCTAGTCTTTTATACTCCTCCTTAGCAATTTGTCCGTGTCTCCACTTTTTGTAAAATTCCTTTCAGATTTTCAGGTCATTAAAGAGCTCCTGATAGAGCCATATTGACACTCTTTCTATTCTTCCTATCTTTCCTTTCTATCAGGATAGTTCGCAGTTGTGCCTTTAATATCATCTCCTTGAAAACCTGCCAGCTCTCCTGAACTTTTCCCCTGAGACAGTCTTCCCATGGGACCTTACCTGCCAGTTCTCTGAGTTTGTTAAAGTCTGCTTTTTTGATATCTGTGATGGGTGGACTAGGTCCAGAGGCCCCACCTCACCCGGTCCCAGAGAAGAGTAGAGAAGTCCTCTAGGCAGCCTAGAGTGGCTCCAGGGGAAGAAGCCAATCAGAGGGACTAGGAAGGCCATATAAAAAGAAGCAACAGAACAAGCAGAGCAGTCAGTTACTTCCTGGAGCTGGAAGAGGGAAGACCAGGTTCCTGGCTGGCTGGAAGAGCAGCAAGACAACACACAGCTCAGTGTGGGCAAGACTGAGCCCAGGGAAGGTTGCCAAAGACTGAGGGAGCTAAGGAGGAGATCCTGGCAGGCTGCAGAGGCCAAGCAAAGACAGCCCAGAACCTAGCCAGACCAAGCGAGGGTACCGTGATGGGCCCTGTTGGACTGTTATAGAGGGCAGTGTCTCCAGGGAGGAAGCCTTGGCAGAAGGTAAAGACAGTATATCCCAGAAGAGGTTTGTTTGTTCTGTTCCACCTACAGACAGTGTGAGAGGCTCAGCTGGAAGCCTGAGTCACTGAAGACCCGCCAAAGAAACCATTGACCAGAAGGGGGCGCTTGTGAGAACTGGATGATACCTTGTTACCACAAACTAAGAAACAGCAGGATCACATCTGACCAGAAAGGGCACTCATGAGAGGTGGGTGCAGACCCTGTTACAAAGTCCATTGTCCTTATTCTGTTGGTCTCATGCCTTCCTTTCCTTGGACTCATGAAATGATCATTTCATGATCACTTTCACCCATATTACATTCCACTTTGAGACTCACTACCAATTCCTCCCTGTTGGCCAGAATCAAGTCTGTTCCCCAGTTTCTTCATCCATTTTCCTTAAGTTTCCTCTTACATTTTGCTGTATTACTTTTTCAAAAGATAACTGGATAGTAGAAACTCCCCATCAGTGCCAGGTCTTGTGTTTTGGGTATTTCTATTATTTGTTTTAGAAATGCCTCATCTGCCTCCTCTTCCTGATTTGGTGATCTATTGTACACCCCAACCATGTCGTCACTCATATTTTTTTTTTACTCCTTTATCTTTACTCAGAGACTTGCAACTGGTCTGGCCTCATTTCCTCAGAACAAGTGTATATATTCTTGAGGTTTAATGCAACACCTCTTCCCTTTTTATCCTGCCTGCCCTTCCTGAACAAGCTATACCCTTAATACCAATATTCCAGTCATGAGACTTCTCAACAAGTCTCTGTGACACCAATTAAGTCATAATTTAGCTCATGGACTAAGACTTCCAGTTATTTATGTCTATTCCCCATAGCCCTTACATTTGTGTATAGTCAATTAGTTGTCAAACAGATTTCCTCACTAATTTCCCTTTTGTTGTTCCTATGACCCTATTGTAAGTTTTCACTTCTCCCCCTACAACAGCTAGCTTTCTGTTAAGGTCATTTCTTTTTACACTTACCTTTGGGCTTTTGTCTCCTGCCCCTTTTAATCTAGTTTAAAGCCCTGTATACCTCTACCCTGATAGAACATGACCCGATATAACATGGTAAAGCAGCGGGAGCCCCGGGCCCTTTAAAGCACCACCCGAGCCCCACTGCTTTACCGCATTATATCAGAATTTGTGTGGAGCCCCAGGCCCTTTAAATCCCCGCCCAAGCCCCGCTGCCAGAGCTCCAGCAGTGATTTACAGGGCCCGGGGCTCCCCACAGCAGTTGGAGCACCAGGCCCTTTAAATTACCACTGAGGAAGCCGGTCCAGTCTGGCACAGCATACCAGCTCTTGCCAGTACGCCGTACTGGACCAAACTCGATATAACGCGGTCTCACCTATAAGGTGGTGAGATTTTTTGGCTTCTGAAGACCATGTTATATTGGGGTAGAGGTATATATTATAAATATATTTCCCACCCACCACCCAACTTTCATTAAGAAAGCTCAACTTTTCAATCAATTTTCCAACCACCCACCTTAAGGAAAGTGGCTTGGAAAAAGTCTGCCTGAAAGCTGACAGTTACAAACAGATAAAAAAGAATCAGAATGGAATCATTCAGGCAATATTATACTTGAGAGCTATATAGAGAGTCACTAAGGTGTGACAATCAGCTGGTCAGATACTTCCCCATAACACATGGAAGCAGGAACTAACCCATTTGGCCTGGGCTTAGATATTATGGTGATAGCCATTGTACAAAACTCTAAGCTACACAGATACAAGTGACATTGGAGAACTGGAAATCACGACTCCAGGCACAAGACAATTAAATGAGTGTCCTTATTTTTTCACCAAAAACAGAGTAACCAGCTGAAAACCAGCATGATAGCGAGTCACAAACACTTCTATTGTCTGTAGGAAGTTTCTTACCTTCATTGTATGGTACTGGATTGCCAATATTTGCACCAACCACATCAGCTGTTTTCAGAACATCTAAATCCATCAATATAATCACTCTCCTACAAACACAAAGCAAGCAACAGTAAAAACTCTTGTCATCTTCCTGGACACTATATAGCCCTAGGCTATAAATGAGTCTTTTGCATACACACAGGCACTGCAATCACTACAGAAGGCAGATTTCCTGGGGAGGCACTGTCAAGAAGAAACACTCCATTATCAACCAGAGATTTAACCAATGCAGGTAAAAGTGGTGTAGATTGAAACAGTACAGCACTTAATCAGGAAGAGTAGATAGCCATTTGAATGATGCACATGATGTTGATATGTAGTGATAACATCAACATAAAATGTGCTACATTCCTTATAACTCTGCCCCAAATGGCATAAAACTAAATACAAGTGAGTGTCAAATAGAAAAAGTGGATTGGGGAGAAAGAGAGTGACAGCAAAAGTTAACACAGTTACACATTCATGCATGTACACAATCTTGAAGGTTTGTTACCCTACCTTAAATGTGCAATAGGAAGTTCAAGTACTTTACCATCTTAATACAAAAACAACCACCACCAGGGCATGTCCTCATTCATACTCTCACCCACAGCAGGTAATTTTCAGTGACTGAAATCTAACAATTATGCAGTTGGATGCATTTTATCCAGTTATTTCCATTTAATTACTACACAGATATATTAATATCTGCAACTAAGTACATTGCAGACAGGAACAGCAACTTTTATCTCTGCCGCCCTCAAACAGCCATCACAATTACATGATGTGTCAGGAGAAACACATGCCTCCTCCCTCATGCACCATACACACCACAATGGATACACCTATTAATAATCTCAGAACAACAGCACTTGACCTTATTTATGTAAAATGCAGCAGCATCCACTAGTCAGATGCATTTGTGTGCACATATCTAAATATACATAAATACCTTCCATCTTTCAGGCTGTTAACAATGTATCTGTTAACCTGGCAGATACAGTGAGCGGACAAGCGCTCCTCATCAATTAGAGAATTCAGCTGTGTAGCCAACATGAAAGCTGCAAAAAACAGAAGAAAAATCATAAAACAACCAGCATATGCAGCCCTGAAAAGATGGCCATCATAGCTAACTGCAATCAATCCATTCAGGCCACTGGTTCTGCATGGATCTAAGGCCCGCCCAGTCAATCATCTCTCACAAACCAGTGCAATCACAAGTGAGAAAGTGTGAATCTCTCTCTGGAACATAAATCACATATTAACTCTCTGAAGTTTGAGAACAGAATACAACACCCTTACAATGATATTTTGCCTAGTAGCCCAAGCCACTGAAGTAAAATTTATGCAGCAAATTAGAAAAAGATAGATTAAGACGAGCTGATAAATGGTTCTTGGACCCCACTACTATTAGTATAGTCCACTAATCACTGTTCCGTACAACTAAGCTGTTCTCCATAATTAACATGAATTCTTGGATGCTCTACAACAACTCAGAAAAGCTGGATTTTGTTTGTAAGATTAAAATGTAATTATAGATCCCAGAATCTAAATAAATAAATTCTATATCCTTCCCACATTCCTTTGTAACTTAGTTCAGCAGCAAAAACTGCTCTGTCATTAATTTGGACAATTGAGTACAGTTATTAGCCATGCACTTGTAAATTCTCATCACTATGCATTACTTACAGGATAGCGTGTTCACCCCATCACTCATCAGCACACGGTAACGAGGTGGTCCATTTCCTGTGGCGATTGCACGGATGTTCTAGAAGAAAATACTTGAATTCTTAGCCCTTATCTGATTTTACGGGCACACAGAGGCAAAGTATGAGATCACAACTATTGGGGAGAGCTTACTCATAAAGCAGAAAGCTAAGACAGGCTTTAATTGCTTGTCATCTGTCTATCTCAGATGGACTAAAACATGCTTGCTCACATTCATGCCAATGAGCCTTTCAGTGTTCCTTTGCTCACCTACAAGTCTTCCACCTCTTCACGTCCAAACTGGATTGTAAACTCATCAATGGTGTGTGTGTGTGTGTGTCAGGTACCTTATCTTTATGGACTTGTAGATCAGCATGTACAATTATAAGTACACTAAGCTACGGATAATAGGAATAAGACGACACTTGAGGGAATACTCACAATGACTTGTAGGATAGGCCTTAAATTATTCTCTCCCTGCATTATGGCCTGTAAAGGAAGATAGAGGATTTAATCCTTTTGATTGGAAAACATTTTTAAAGCTTTGTGACTGAGAAGATTAGCAAACAAATAATTAGACTAATTATAATAAACTGTTCCCAAAATAGGGAATCAAACTTGGTTAGTGTGCCAACAATATGAACATCCTCAAAATTTCTGTTTGTTGTACAAGTGCATCCTGATACTAGGAAAAGGACAGACCATTTGTTGAGAGAAGCATTTCACCTCAAAAATCCCTGCACTTTATGGGAAGTGACAGGCTGATTTACCAGTTCATCAATTCTCACACAGTGGCCTGTCGAGCACTTTCAGGAAGCCTATAGAGCTGATGCAAGTAGTTATACTTCCTACAAACTGTAATTTAGCCAAAGACTCTAGAGTTCCCAAAGCCCATCTCTTCCCTTTCCACGTTTCTCTCTTTGTCAAGGGTGGGCAAACTTTTTGGCTTGAGGTCTACATATAGGTATGGAAATTGTATGACGGGTCACAAATGCTCATGAAATTGGGGGTTGGGGTGCAGGAAGAGGTGAGGGCTTCAGCTGATGGACTGGGGGTGCAGGAGGGTGCTCTGGGCTGGGACCAAGGGGTTCGGAGGGTGGGAGGGGGATCAGAGCTGGGGTAGGAGGTTGCGGCGTGGGAAGGGATCAGGAGTGCAGGCTCCGAGCGTCCTGCTTACCTCAAGCATTTCCTACAAGCAGCAACATGTCCCCACTCTGGTTCCTCTGCAGAGGTGTGGCTAGGTGGCTCTGTGTGCTGCCCCATACAGAGGCACTGCCCCTGCAGCTCCCATTGGCCGTAGTTCCAGGCCAACAAGAGTTGCAGGGGCAGCACTTGTGGTGGGAGCAGTGTGCTGAGTCCCCTGGCTGCCCCTACACATAGGAGCCAGAGAGGAGGGCATGCCAGTGCTTCCAGAAGCCGTACGGAGCCATGGTACACGCGGAGCAGGGCAACCCCCCAACCCCACTCCTCACCTGGAACACCGGAGCAGAGCAAGCCCCAGACCCCACTCCCTGCCAGGAGCTTCAGGGCCAGATGTGGCCCCTGGGATGTAGTCTGCCCACCCCTGCTCTGTGTTGTGTATTTCTCCGATGTTCAATTCAAGTGTGATCAAATTGGCAACCACCAGAACCAGAATAGTAGTAAACACATGCAGTGACTGAACTGCAAACAGTATCCAAGAGATAGAGCAGAGGGCACTATGGGAAATGAGAAAGATTCAGTCCCAATGAGGTCAATTTATTTTTTTGTTATACTTTGTAGGGTTGTTGCTGACTCTCTTCTGCTCATATTAATTGTACATTTAACCAACTGTCAGAGGTATACTGAACATATGACAGACACTCCCTTCTAACTTTATAAACCTCAAAAATAATAGGAGTGAAATTATGAACAGGCAGCAAGAATAAACAGCTCAGATACAGAAAGGCAGGTTATAACTAACCCGCTACTCCACCACTTTAAATAAGAGTTTGTGTTCATAGAAATCCACAGCCAGACAGATACTATCCAGCTATAAGCTCAGGGCTGGAAAGGGAGGTGTGTGTGACAGGGATCACTGGGGAAGTGACCATGAAATGGAAGAATGTAACAACCCAGGGGTATAGTGAAGGGGTTCTCAAACTGGGGGTCACAACCCCTCGGGGTCATGAGATTATTACATGGTGGTCACGAGTTGTCAGTCTCTACCCCAAACCCTGCTCTGCCTCCAGCATTTATAATAGTGTTTCATATTTAAAAAACGGTGTTTAATTTATGAGGCGCGGGTTGCATTCAGGCTTGTTGTGTGCAAGGGGCCACCAATACAAAAGTCTGAGAACCGCCGGTGTAGTGAAAGCAGGGCCAGAGCGCGTGATAACGCGTATCTGGCCCCGGTTGCCCCGGGGCACCCCAGAGAAAGCTCGGGGAACCTGCCCTACAGTCGGGGGCGCTCACTACCTCGTCTATCCTCTATGGGGGCACTAGGGCAGGCACCGAAAACCCCTACCCCGCCCCCAGGAAATACAGTCACTGCCCCCCTTCCCCTCACATGCCCCGCCCCGGGCCCCTGCCCCCAGAGCATTAAACACTCCCCGCCTCACCCTCCCCGAGTCCGGACAGCCCCACCCCGCTCCCCTCCCCGGGCCGGGGCCGGGCCGGGGCCGGGGCCACTTGCCCCGCTCCCCCCGACGGGAGGAGGCGGAACCGCAGCGCCGCCGCTGGGCGGGCTCAGGGCAGGCCGAGCGCCCGCTCCCCCGAAGCTCCTCACCGCGATGGCCCCCTCGCTCAGCCGCGCGCTCATGGTGCGTAGCCTCCCAGGCCGCGAGCCTTCCCCACTGCCGCCAAATCCTCCCGCTTGCCGCTCGGCCGTCGCGCAACTCCACCCCTTCAGCGCGTACGTTCCGCACGTACTCACGTCAACCACGCGGCACCCACCATTGGGCGGCGTGCTCTGTACGGCGGAAGTGAGCCCTGTGGCCCGTTGTTTGGGTCTCTGTGGGCGCCGCCATTGGCTCTTCTGAGTCCCGCGCACGAAGAGAGTGGGTGAGGAGGCAGGGTCGTGTAGCCTTCTCAGGGGTGTGTAAGGCCGCCCAGGGCGCTAGTGGCGGGGCTGGGTACGGGGGGAGGCTCAGCGGCCCGTGTCTCCCAGGCTGTTGTGAGCGTCAGGCGCCTTGTCCCGGTTGCCCCCGGTGGGGCCGAGACACCCCGAAGCGGCGGGGACACTCTCCGGTTCCCAGAGTGGCTCTGTCCTGCCGTCTCTTCCCGCCTGCGGGCCATGGATCTGCCTGTGGAGAAGTGGGCGGCGTATGCGCGTCGGAGGTGGGCCTCGCTGGAGCCCTGTCTGCGGCGGAAGCTCTCTCTGGCGGTGCCGCTGAGGGACACCTTCCTCCTGTGCGTGCCTCTCTTCCAGTGAGTAGCCCACCGACTGCCCCTCTGCATTTCCTGGGGTAGCCAGGCCGTGACTCTGCGCTTTCTCACTCCTCACAGACCCGCAGATGAAGAATTTTTGCACAGACTGGCTGCCCGTAGTTGGGTGGGAAAGGATCCGAGAGCTGCACTTTTCTACAAGGAGGAGGGGAACAAGAGGTTTCAGAAAAAGGAATACGCTGCCGCACTCATGCTCTATTCCAAGGTAGAGTCGGAGGTGTTCACACAGATGGAAAAATGGTTGCTTTGAGGGGCCTTCAGCCTCAGGTTCATCTCCCGGTAGGAGGGTTTGATGTGGGGATAACTTTATTGGAACTCCACGGGAATGCTGAGGTGTTTGTGAATTTTATAGCAGATGTCTAATGCAGTCCTGTGAGATTAGCAAGGAAATAGCATGCTGGGGTGTCCTTGGGTACAACAGTCATGAGAAGTTTTGTTCTGCATGGACCCTGCATGTAGCTAATCGGTCTTCTTTAGTAACTGTTTTTCTGCTGTAGCCTGACCACATACTATTCCCATCTCTGCTGTTGGCTTGGACAAGTCACTTACTGCTCTTTGCTCAGTCTGGAAAGGTGCTAAACTGTCTCAACTCCAGGTGATTTTCACGGGAGCTGAGAATGTTCTTAAATATTCAGGATTGCATCTATGATCTCTGTGTTCTCTAGTTTCTATATAAGTAAAATAAAAACATCTTCCTCACAAGGGTGTTGAGGCTTAATTTACAGGCTTTTGTAAAATGCATTGTGATCCTTGGATGGAAGACTTTAGAGAAGGGCAAATTATTATGATTAATAGATTTTTAAAGCCAGAAAAAGCCTGTCTAATCATCTATCTGACCTCCTACAGAACACAGGCCACAGAACTGCATCCAGTAATTCCTACATCAAATACATTCTTTTGTGATTAAGCTATAATGGCTCTTTAAAAAGACATCTAATCTTGGTTTAGAAGATTTCAAGTGATGGAGAATCCACCATGTCCTTAGGCAAATTGTTCCAGTGGTTGATTAATCTTTCTGTTAAAATTTTGCAATGTATTTCAAGTCTGAATCTAGTCTAACAGAAAAAATCATAATGAAATGTTCTCGTGCAAGTACTTATAGACTGTGATTGAATAATCTTTTAACCAGATAATAACTAAATAGATTGAGCTTCTTAAGTCTTTTGCCATAAGGCAGGATTTTCAGAGTTTGAGTAATATTTTTGCTCTTTTCTGAACCCTCTCCAGTTTATCAACATCTCTCTTTGAAGAGTAAGCATCAAAATCAGGAATAATATTCCAGTAATGAGCGACAAAGAGTCCTGTGGCACCTTATAGACTAACAGACTTGATTCCAGTAATGGTTTCACTAATGTAATCTACAGAGATAATACCTCCCTGGTCCTCTGTATTCCCCTGTTTATACATCCAAGAATCTCACGAGCCCTCCTAACTGTTATGGTGTGGAATAAAGATGGAAGAGGTCAAGATAAGCAAGATAGGATAATGACAGATTGGGCACGAAAATCTCCAGTACAATAGTCCAGTGGTTGGCACATAACAGGTTGAATTGACTCTCTTCACTCCACTCCTCTCCCTTTCCCAGCCATGACCACACATATTTCATATCCCAGAAACCAAGCTACCCATAGAACATAAAACAATTCTTCTTTCTCAATGTGGCTACTACTCTTTTTGGTCTTTGCAGGCAGTGTCCCACAACAGCCCAGAAATGTCATTGTGTTATGCCAATCGCTCTGCAGCCCTCTTTCACTTGGGTCACTTTGAGGTAAGTACTAGATTTGACACAATCAAGGACAAACCAGCAGCTATTCATTTTGAAAACTGGGTATAGCGAATCTAATGATGACAGTGAAGATTTGCAGCTATTCAACTGTTTTATATGCTGTGCCACAACTTCAAAAAAGTGGCATGCTGTATGTTTCTGATGGTGCCAGTGCTGCATAATCCCACTATATGTTTCCCAAAATACGGCAGCATTCAGGCTAGTTGAAGGTGTTAAAATGAAGTGCCACTAAATTGGAAAAGGCCATGCCTAGTGGGAGACCACTGCTCAATATTGTGTGCTCTTGGTCCAAATTAGCCTAAGATGGCATTTGGGGAGGGCTAGAGTAGTGTTTCTCTTTTGGGAATCTGAGTGGTGGATGATTTTAATCTGGTTTGTAATGGCTTGTTGCTGCTCTTTTTGTAATGGTTTTTATGGTATAATTTTAGTGGATGATAAAGGTGCCTAGGGCTTGGTGTTGTGTCCTTTGCTCTTTATACGGGAAACATAATATGAAGAAACCACATTGGCATAGTGAAGTCCAAATCACTGTATTTACTAACCGTATACAATGTGCAGTGCCTAGCTACGTTTATATGCTGCTGCTCTGTGTTCCGGTAGCTTTTGAAACCTAGAAGAGAGGGAAAGCCAGTAGAGGGCTTACTAACTAACTAAAGCTATATTATCACCTGGGATAGATGTTCCTGTGTTTATTTAAATCCAAATTAAGATTAATAAGGTACAAAGTTTAAATACCAGAACAAGAGGCTGTGGTCCAATATGGTTTTAAAAGTGTTTCAAGCTGCAGGTGCCTTTCAGAATTCCTTGGGAGTGTCTGCACTCTTTCTGTCTGTGAATGGTCTCACTTTTAAAGTGGCAGCACTGCATAAGCCTTTACTCTGACCCCTGGTCAGTCATGGACCAGAAACTTAGTTAATGTAGTTCTAAATAAATGAAATGTGCCTAACCTCAGGTGGGGCAGAAGAGTAAAAATCTCTTTCTGGCATTTTTCAAAGTCATTTAAAAGGCCTCTTATCTTCACTTCCAGGATTGTCTAGAAGACATTGACAGGGCTCAAGCCCAGGGCTATCCAAACAGATTACAGCCTAAGATCTTGCTGCGGAAAACTGAGTGTCTGCTTCTTCTGGGGAGATTAGAGGAGGCAGCAGGGGTCATCAGCAAGGTGGAGAGTAAAATAGCTATGGGTCAGAGTCTGACTAGTACCACACGCCAGATTTTGCTAAGAAAAATCAGTCAACTTAAAGTAAAAGCACATAAGAAGGAGAGTAGCCCAGTATCGGTACCGGAAGCACTCAGCAAAACTCAAAAGGACTTGGAATTCTGGGAAGAAAATGGTAAAATTTCAAGTGCATTTTCATCTGTGAGCTTGAACTTTAACTCCTGCAGAGGACGTCATCTGGTTGCCACCAAAGATATTCTGCCAGGGGAGAGCTTGGTGAAAGAGGAGGCCTTTGTAAGTGTGCTCAGCCCTGGGAAGAGCCTGTTGCTCCAGGACAGTGCTAAAACAACATGGGATACTAGGGTCACTAATGGGGACCTCCACTGTCATCGCTGCTTGAAGCGGCTCTTGGCTTCAGTGCCCTGCGGGGGGTGTAGCTATGCCAAGTACTGCAGCAAGAAGTGTGCACAGCTGGCGTGGGAACACTATCACAGTACAGAGTGCCCATTAGGGGCACTTCTGCTCACACTAGGGGTCTTCTCCCATGTGGCCTTAAGGACTGTTCTAGTGGCTGGATTTGCAGAGGTTAGCAGCTTAGTGAAGCAGTTTCATGGAGATGACAAGGAACTTCACAAGGCTGAAGCCACAGGTAAGAGTTGGGATGAGACACGAGATTCCACAGCAGACATGGAGGGTCTCTCTGAGAAAGCAGAGCCTTTGATTCCTGATTGTGAGGATGTTGGACAGTACCGAGGTTCTTACCAAGCTGTCTTCAATCTTTTGACCCATGCTGAAAAGCACAGTCCTGAACATAAGTTCCTTTGCAGCCTGAGCATAGTAGCCATATGCAAGAAACTACAAGAAAGAGATCTGACCATTTTGAGTCAGGGGTCATGTGAGAGCCAGTCCGAACTGAAAGCACATGTGACGACATCTGCTGAACTGTCTCCGGAGCTGAAGATTCTGGGAGAAGCAATGCTGAGACATATGTTGCAGTTGCACTGTAATGCACAAGCAGTGACCTCAATCCGGGAGTCAGGTCAGTGAGAAACTGTACTCTTCTTCTCTCTTGTCTGTGTTGGATTGTCCTTTGGGAGGGATATAGCGAATGGATGAGCACTCTTAAAAAGATCCCACTGCTCTCGGGTAAACTTTGTGTAAGAATCTTATCTCACTAAAACCTCATAATCTCTTTTACAATGGAAACTTCCTTATGATTTCCCAGTGGTATGCCCAGCACAGGATCATAGAAATGTAGGGCTGGAAGGGACCTCAAGAAATCATCATGTCCAGCCCCCTGTTCTGCGACAGGACCAAATAAACCTAGATCATCCCTGCCAGATATTTGTCCAACCTGTTTTTAAAAACTTGCAATGATGGAGATACCACCACCTCCCTTGGAAGTCCATACCAGAATTTAACTATCGATATAAGTAAAAAGTTTTTCCTAATATCTAACCTAAATCTCCAGGACTGCAGATTAAGGCCATTATTCCTTGTCCTACCTTCAGTGGACATGGAGAATAATTGATCACTATCCTCTTTATAAGAGCCCTTAACATGTGAGAAGACTGTTTTCCAACCCCCTCCCCCGCCAGTCTTTTTTCTCAAGACTAATGACCATTTTTTAACCTTTCCTTCTGAAAGGTTTAGAAAATCTTTCCTAAACGGTGGCACCTAGAAATGGACACAGTACTGCAGCTGAGGCCTAACCAGTTCCAATAAAGTGGGACAGTTACCTCCTGTGTCTTATACATAACGCTCCTGTATATATACCCTAGAAAGATACTAGCCTTTTTCACAGCTGCATCACATTGTAGATTCATTCAATTTGTGATCTGTTATAACCCCCAGATCCTGTTCAGCAGTACTGCCAACTAGCCAGTTAGTAGTTGTGCATTTGATTTTTCATTCCTAAGTAGAGTATTTTGCACTTATCTTTATTGAATTTCGTCTTGTTGAATTCAGACCAGATGTTTTGCTGTGATTAGATTCAGTGCCTGGAATATGAGCAAAGCAGGTCACTAAGTCTGATTTCATGATGTCTTTGTCCCCTTTTATGTTGTGTGGTCTTTAGAGTCTGGAGCCAGCGTTGTTACAGATAGTGAGCAGGTGCGCCTGGCCACAGCCCTCTTCCCTGTCGCCAGCCTCCTGAATCATTCCTGCGACCCTAATACTAGTGTGACTTTCAGTGGGACTGCTATCACAGTCAGGGCATCGCAGCCAATCCCAAGAGGGCAAGAGATTGTCCATTGCTATGGTAAGTTGCAGTCCCTTTCAGGAATACATAGGATACACAGGTGACCTTTTCACCTCTGCAATCCCTGCAGTATCATGGCCGCAAGGGTCACATTTCTAAACATGTGTTTGGAGTTTATCTCTGTTCTGTCCACGCATGCATGTGGGTGTGCACAACCCTGCGTCAATGACATCAGCATGAGACCTCCTACTCCTGCTGTTTGTCTCGTACAGTCACTCGCTAGTGCATCTCAAGATGTGGGACCCACAGCTTATAGCCCTGACACTGGGCCACACCAACCCCTTCTTCACTCCCTTTGATTTCATTGCAAGGCCTCAGATGTGGGTGAGAAACCCAAAATGTAACAAGCCACAGATTATATATTTCCTCTCAATGCATGGCAGGGTGGGATTTTAGTCTGTAGTTAGGTACCCAACTTCCCTGCTTTCTTAATGTATTATCTCTTTGACTCATTATCATCCCTTTGTAGGGCCTCACCGATGCAGAATGGGGGCTGCTGAGAGGTGGCAACGGCTCCTTTGTCAGTATTTCTTTGAGTGTCGATGCCAAGCCTGCCTGGATGAGTTGGGGTCCGATGTCACAGGCACAGCAGCCACAGGGGATATATTCTGCTGTTCCAGCTGCCATGCTTCAATGCAGGTAACTGTTTCATAATCACAACTGTGTAACTTTTGAAATGTTAGTAAAACTAAATATTCTCTGTACTCTGGCTTTGTACTGTGAGGGCAAGGAGGGGATCTGAGTCCAGGGCCCTGCTCTTGGGACTAGGCAGAAGTGAGGGATGGTCTCGTTATTCTCTAGCAATCCCTTTGGAAGACTTATACTTCTCCAGCCTGTCCAGAGGTCCCACTCAATACTGTTTTCTCCCCCCATCCGCACAATCCTCTAGATGTTTGGAAACCCCTTAAAGTGTCTGTGCCCTTGCTTTCAGGAAGCCCTTCATAAAACCCATTTCTCAAGGAAGGTATATAAATTAACAACAGTCCTACTAGGGCCCTAACAGGATGTGTGCATTACTTTCTCGAGCAACCACAAGATCATATGATCCTTGCCCTAATCCTCCTCAGCCTCGTGGTGGTCTCTTTTCCTGTTGTTCTGGTCTTGTCTTTAGATTGTAAGCTCTTAGGGTAGAGACTCTGTTTCATCTGTTTTTTGTAAAGTACCCTGTACAGCCATGTTGTTATTTTTACTTCTAAAACAGCTGTTGAGCCATGAGTCTTCAAGAAAGAGGGAAGAAAAAGTGTGTATTTTCTGTGAAGATTAATGGGGTAGTTCATGCCCTATTTTGGCCTTATCTAAGTAGACTCAGGCTGGCACCATTGCCAGGACTACTCCTTCAACTTTCTTCCAGAGCTCTGAAGATATAACACAAGCACACGGACTGGCCCCTTTGTTTAAACTGTGGCTTGGAAACTGTGTAATAGCCCTGTAATACACTACAGGGGAGCAGAGATACACAACTCTATGCTTTCTGTGTGCAGAAATGATCGTAAAGGTGGCTTGGTCTAGATAATTTAGTCCTGCCTTGAGTCCAGGTGACTGGAGTAGAAGACTTCTTGATGTCCCTATGATTCTATGACTTCCACAGGGAGAAGATGTGCTTCGTTGTTCCAGTGGTGCTTGTACACTATTGGTTGGCAGGGATTACCTCCTACGCCAGTTACAGGACCTTCAGGTGCAAGTTCGAACGGCACTGGGACTTCTCAAAGACAAACAGCCCAGTAAGAGAACCAGCCATCTGTCTTGGACCTTGTTCAGTTCATTACACAAGTACAAGTAATCTTTATAGCAAGATCCTGGCCCCAGCCACCAGATGGCAGTTTTGCCCAAGCATTTAGGTACTGCTGATATGAAGCTGGAATCTCTGGCAGCACAAGTGGTAGGCTGCTTATACTGCTGATCAGACTGGGAGGCTAAATTTCACGTTTGCTCCACTGGAATATGAGGGAATTCAGGGAAATGTTAAAGGTTCGGGCCCAGACCCAATGTTTCAGAAGGCCCCCCTGCCCCCGGTGACCCTTAGGTTAGACAGACTTCAGACTGAAATAGGAATGGTGACCCAGCTAATTCTGCAAGAACAGCATATAAAGTCCAGAGCTAACTGCTCAAGGCTGGAGGGGAGGGAATAGAGTGGACCTGATCTCACTTCACAGATCATGGTTAACTGGCACCTGGAATGGGTTTATGTCTTGTGGTAAAGTGCTTTTGTTCCCTGGATTTGCAGATCAGGCTGTTGAGCTGCTGATGAGGTGCCGGGTGGATGCTGAGAACTTCCTGTCTGCAGAGCACATGTTGGTGGGTGAGATTGAGGATCACCTGGCACAGGGTTATGCCACACTTGGTAAGATGTCTTCCTGTCCCCTCTGGGGTCATTTTCCTATGGCTGGCCTATTAAATTTAATGTCTGACTGGTCTGTTCCCTTTCTCATCTCCCTTCTCTTATTGCAGTCCACTAAACTGACATAGCAGAATCTTCTTAGGAATCTATTTTTAGCCACAAGCTTTATTCCCAGCCATCAAGCACTGGCTGTGTGACCTTGGATGCATCAGTTTCCCACTCTGTACAATGAGGATAACACCCCTCTGTAACTTCCTAGAAGGACTGTGACTCTTAGTTCACTAAGGTTGTAAAGTCCTTTGAGTTCCTTCCATGGCAGTGGCTATAGAAAGGGAGCTATAATAATCCGTTCTCTTTTTGGCCAGGAAAGTGGCAGGAAGCAGCGAGGCACCTGCGGTGCAGCATTCAAATTGTGGAAGCTCACCATGGACCGTCCAGTGTGGAAACGGGTCATGAACTCTTCAAACTGGCACAGATCCTCTTTAATGGGTAAAGAGCCCCATTCCAACAATCTCACCCTTCATTCTACAGTTCTTCCCTGCCTTAGACTGTGTGCCTTGTGTCTCTGAGATGGGGATGTGGCAGGAAGTCCTTGGCATCATTAGTCCCTTTGCAAGATGTCTTCCAGGACTGGTGGATGTTCTGGCAAAGGGGAAACATTTGCCCTTTATCCAGGATGAGGTGGAGGCTGTGAAGTATTTGGATCAAATGAAAGTTTCCTTCAGTTGGCTAGGGAGCCATCTCGTGTTCCTTTTGGCATCCTTCCCACCCATTCCTCTGTCCCACTCCTGTCCTATCACCCTCTTTCTTGTTACCTCTTCTCTGGCATCCCAGGTACCATAGAGTGTGTAGACCCCAATACTACGGTGCTGCTGACACTTCCTTTTAAAGTGACAGTGCCTCAGATGCTTTCTCTTCTTGTCATTGGCCAGCAGATCTCATTACTTTTTTTGTAGACCCCTTTTTTATTAGTATTTCTGGTTTAACTGTCTCCCATCTTGGCAAGAGTGGCAATAAGATAATATGGCCGTTTTTCCAAGGGTGAAGCACTTTGAGTTCCCTGGCTAAAACAGTGGGCATTTACCTGATAGCACGGGTGCCAACTTTTGTCAGCACAGGTGGGTGCTTGTGCCCCCCCCCGGCCCCATCCCGACTCCACCCCTGCCCCAGAGTCCCTGCCCCAGAGTCCTTGCCCCAACTCTGCCCCTCCCTGCCCCTATTGGACCTCTCCCCAAATCCCCGCCCTGGTCCCACCTCCTCCCCCAAGCCACGCGTTCCCCCTCCCTCCCAGGCTTGCCGTGTGAATCAGCTGTTTTGCAGCGCAAGGGCTGGGAGGAAGTGGGGAGAAGCAGGACCCAGCGGCATGCTCAGGAGAGGAGGCGGAGCGGAGGTGGAGGTGAACTGGGGTGGGGTGGGGAGCTGCCGGTGGATGCAGAGCACCCAACAATTTTTCCTCGTGGGTGCTCCAGCCCCAGAGCACCCACAGAGTCAGTGCCTATGCCTGATAGTGATGGGATGTGGGGGGTGAGTCCTACCCCTGTGATCAGGGAATTTCTGTCTCAGTGAAAGAAGGAAGAGGTGCCTGAGCTGTCCTGGCTTAAGGGGAAATGGAGGACAGGATGAAGGGTGCTGAATGAATGGTTTCATCAAATGTGCTGAGGGAAGTTTGTCCCCTAAATCTTTCTTACATTTCTTCCCTCTGTACTTCAGGTTTGCAGTGTCTGAAGCTCTGTGCACAATTCAAAGAGCAGAGACAGTTTTGTCTGTGCACTGTGGCCCTCAGAATGCCCAGGTCCAGGAGCTGCAGGAGATGAGAGCCTGTCTGCTGGAGCTGCCCAGAAGCCTCCTTCACAGGGTGGAGTGACTAACAAAGGAAGCTGGAGTGCTGCACTCTCCTCAGGAAGTTAAGCTCCATGTGGCAGGGCAGGGCCTGGCTACAAGCTGGGTGAGCTCTGAAATGTCCCTGGGGAGGGCGAGGGAATGAAGCTGATCACTGCTGAAATGGGAGAGGACACCACTGGGGTACTGACAGAAGGGCTGTCTCATAGAAATGAATGTTGCTATAGAATTTCTTAACATGCTTTTGAGAAAAGCATTTGAGAGCCTATTATGCGTCTTTCTGAAGTTGTGGTTCTTCCCTGGAGGGTTAAATGTTGGCCCTATGCACACACACACACACACCCCCCCAAAGCCCACCACTATTGTTTGCTTTTGAAAACTGTGAAGTGCTTGCCTGTCATTCAGCACACCTATTCCTGCAAACATGAGACAAGGGGCTGGACTGAGGCAGGCAGCAGGCCAGGAAATGTAGAGCCACAGGATGCAATAGAAGTTAGACCAGAACAGTGGGGCTCACCACAGGGGACACATGGTGACGTTGGAGGAACTCTGGGAAACTGTTATGGAGACCGAATGCAAACCAAACCAGGGCCTGTATTACAGGGGGGAATACTGCGGCGCTTTGAATTGTTCGTGGCAAAAGCTCTTTTATTGCAGCATGTAGGCATAAAATTTGCAAGTTTGACTGTGCAGCAGAGCAGGGACCCAGCATTCTCCCAATTACCCCAGCCTTTCTGGAGGACTCTAACATTGCAGGCTGCTGTCAAGGGAACTAAGTGCTCCTGGGGTCCAGGATTTTGCCAATAAAGAGGAGGGTTCCTGTGGTGTCATCCCGCAGCACAAATAGGAATGGTCTGTCTAGATGGTAGTCGAGGGGGAAGGTCAGGCGAGCAGCATTCTCTACAGGGTTTGGTGTGGATCTTGCCCCATCTTCATTTAGTTCCAGGACTGCCTTGTGTTGCACATGAGAGAGTTTGGTGGATTTGGGAGAAATCTTGCTGAAGTCAGGTGATGTGAAGAGTAACTGGAGCCCTGTAGGAAAGGAGGAAGATTCCATTAACTAGGAAGAAGGGGCCTTCTGGGAGGGTAAGTAGACAGTGCTGCAGACTGAGGCCGTACTGCTAGTGCTGCAGAGAGGAGGAGTCATAGGTAGGGTTGCCAATCCTCCAGGATTGGTCTGGAGTTTCCAGGAATTAAAGATGGTCATGTGATGAAATCTCCAGGAATAAATCCAGCCAAAATTGGCAGCCCTAATCATAGGACCCATTGAGCTCATTGGGGGATGGGGGGAGTGGGCCCCAGGCAGAGCCTATGTGAGAGATGGAAGCATGAGCTGCAGTTGTCAATGAAGTCCATACATATGACAGTAGGACCTAGCTTGTGACCATTGGCTGCTTGTTCTCAGGAAGCTGAAGGAGCAGTTCTGCTCGCTGCTCTGAGCCCCAGCAGCCTGCAGAGGGCCATTCTGTGTACATACTCATCTCCTGCAGTGTGCTGCTAAGTGCCTCCTCGGAGCTCAGCTTCAGCCTGGGTATGCTCAGCACAGCATGAATTGTCTTCAGCTCCCTGTCTATGTCACGGACAAACTCTGAGGTGAGACTCTCCTCAATCAGGGTCATGTTCTGAGTCACCTTCTGTGGCAGGAAGAACATAGCACTGACACTGCCTGTCAGTGGTAGCTGGGCAATCTGGACGTGTAGTAAAAAAAGACAAGGAGTTATCTCTAAACACACCAGCAGAATCTCCCAGTGCCAGCTGTGGTCTCTGAACTTTGGATGGCCAGCCAGCACTCCACCTACCAGGTTCTTCCTTCCCACCCTGCTTATCTACTATGCTACAGGTTCCCCTTGCCCCTCCACAGTACAGACTTCTGCCCTAAACCCTGTTCCTCCTGCTGTGAAAGGAAATGCAAAATTCAACATTTTTCCTGTGAGAATCTGTACTGAATTGCAGTATGGGGGGGAGCGGAATTTTCAGCTGGAACTTTGACCCGTATACTGATGCTGTGCTATGCACAGTCCCCAGTTCTGAGAGCCTGACCCAGGGCCAGCCCTGCCTAGCTCACTAGCAACTTTTCCAGCTATTTCAGGAACAGCCTTGATGAATTCCCAGAAGCAGCACTTTCCCTCCCCTGTCAGAGGGAGGATGCTTACCAGAGAGTGGAGCTCCATTAGGAACAGGCTGGAACCATGTGGTAGAGCGACTAACGTGCCACTTTTTGAAAGGCAGTGAGTCAGAGAGGAACTTCTACCAGAGCCTGTCCTTCCCTGCAACCTGTCCCTTTCCTCCCTGCCCAGCTGGGGCGGCTGTACAGACTAGAGAGACCTTTATGCTACTTAGAGCTGTAGTTGCTTGCCATATGATCATGGGGATGTGGAGTTCTCTGAGCAAACCCAAAGCTCTCTGCCATGGTGTAAAGAATAAGAGTTACAGGAGTTTGGTGGAAAGGGCAGAAGTCACCCTCTCGTCGGGGGAGAGCTAGTGAGTAAAAATGGATCTTTCCCTAGTCTAGGGCGAGGTGATTTTGCACAGGGGCTACATTCTTTTTCTTGCTCAGTCCTTCACCTGACCTTGCAGTTGAGTTCTGAGTCGAAGCCATATCGTAGTATGGCTTTGGGGTCCGACATCATGGGCACCTTCACAGATCTGTCTTCATCGAGGTGGAAGTCCTGCGGCATAGTCTTTATGGGGTCAAACTTGGTTCCCCACTGTCCTATTTTTAAAAATAAAACAGGAACGTTCAGGAATAATGGGAAAACCTAAGACCTGGATGTGTAGCCAGTGGAATGGTATTGTGGTTTCATACATGAAAGAGCCCTGCTTTAGGGGATTGGTCTTGGAGGATGATAGAAGTCAGAAAGCCAGTTACAGGGATCAGCTATACTTGCAACATTGTCTTACTGTTACTGTTGGCTCGCTAGTCCCTTCCATCCCATCTGAGGTTTGGCCAGATTGGACATGAAGTCAGCTGACATGCCGGTTGGGTGGAGGAGCCGCTGGAGAGAGCTGATATTTTATTTATGTACTTATAAATACATAGCTATTTTATACTTTATATGCATAAATATAAGTGGTACTGCTAATCTTCACCTACCCTTTGTGTATTTGCTCATTGTTAACTCCCCTGGCCAGGGACTGTCTATACCTGTTCGGGGAGCACTCACCACAACGTGGCCCTGAGCCTGACTAGGCCAAGAGCTGCTCTTGTAATATAAATACTTGATGTCTGGATTCCCTAGAACAGCTGCCCAGTATCTCCTGTCCATGCAGAGAGGTGGTGTAGCAGGCACAGTCCCATCTGCAAGCTTGATGAATCTCCTTCCATTGGGCAGGATATTCTGTCTTTCATCCTTGCAGGCTTTCACTTTCCTCCTTCCCTGACCCCTTTTTGCAAGCAGGTCAAGATTCAGCTTCCTGTGAGTAGTGACTCCTCCCATGGGGAAGTCCTTTCCACTTTCATCAGGCATCTGTCCCACCTCCTTTCGTAAACTCAGTAGAGAATCTATATCCATGTGTTCAAAGAAGTTTCTTCCTGTCACTCTGTCTTTCTGCCTACCTCTTCAATGTGCCCTGGCCAGAATGTGACCTTCCCTCCTGTATTTTCTGGCATGCAATTGGGAGACACCCCCCAGCCCCCAATGAACGACGGTAAGCACTCTTACCTTTGAAATAAGCTGCCCCGATGAGGAAGATGCTGATGCCTGTAGGTATCTCCTTTAGGAATTTGACAATCTTTCCCTTGGTCTGTTGTTGCACCCAGTTGTTGATGTCTTGAAGGTCTGAATGGGCATTGCCAGTCAGCAACTTGGGCCGTGCCCCATAGGACTTCTCCAGCTGGCTCACAAACCCCATTTTCATTCTCAGTTCTGAGGGGCAGAAAGACCATTACTGTAGCCTACTCCCTCTATCAGAGACGAAATCCCAAGGCAATGAGGTACAGCTGAAGGCCTGTCAGTGAGCAAACCATGCCCTTTCCTGACATACTTACCGATATCTAAGCCCTAGTCTTCTAAATACCCATTGTTGTGATGCACAGGCACGTGCAAACCCCTCGAGAGTCTGACTAAAGTTGTGTGGGGAACTGATGTATTTATCTAGTCTCGCAGCCACATCCTATGCTGTAGTCTGCCAAAACCTTCAACTAATGGGTAAAGATGGGTGATTGGAATCGAATGGCTGCCTGTAGTTGCCACACTTTGGTGTCTGACTCTAGCCCTGCCCCTATACTCCTTACATGATTACAGCATATTGAGGAGCTTGGATCTTCCTCAGGCCATCAGGTTGACAGGGGGAAGTGGGAGATTTTAGCATTCTTATCAAGATGGTCTAGAGCAACGTGAAACCTGGCATTTTAACTGACTCGGAAGGGTCAAACAGTTCTGTATGATCTGTCTTCCAGGCAGGGGCTGATCATCATTGTAAAGTGAAAGATATAATCAAACTGTATCTGGAACTGAAAATACATCAGATGGCTCCTGGGAGGTAGGCACAGCTGGAGTGAGGCTTAGGGAGGAGATGAAATTATCAAAGCAAGTTCTTCGTGGGTCCCTTCTGTGCCAGCAGCTCTGTTGCCAAGTGCCCTGTTGACACATCTTTGATTTTAATAAACATTTTCCGCTCTATATAGGGACCCCCAAGATTGTTACTGCATGGTGCAATCAGCACAGGGCGGAAGCAGGTGCTTAGGCTCCAGACACAACTGTGTCCTGTAACTGAAGCCATTGGTGCCTGTGACTGTTAACCATCCATTCTGCTCTACTGACTGCTGCTCAGGGACAGAAACAAGATTTATGTAGGCAGGTGAAGAAAGGTTTTTACTTCTCTCCACAACAATGCGGGTGGCACTTCTAAGGCCCTTTACAGGTGCAGTGATGCTAGCCAGCAGCTCCTTGTAGGTGTTGTGGACCTCAACCTTGTTAAGCAGGTCATAGAAGAGAGTACGAGAAATCAGGTCTTCTGTTCGCTCTCCAGCACCTGCCAACCATAAATAAAGGAGCATGAGGTCCCCCCTCCAGCCATGCACAAGAATGCGTGAGGAGGAGGAGTAGGGACTCACCTAGTAAAAGGCCAGAAAGTGCGGTGGCTACACTGAAGGGTGACAGTAACACATTGGAGGTGGGAGTCTTGCTCGACTGCTGGCGATACAGGTCATAGCCAAAGTTGGAGACTGCAGCTGCCAATTTGTTTACAGGGCTTTTGTAGAAGGGATCTTCCTCCTCAGCTGCCTCTGTGTTGCCTCTTTCAGGGGTACCAGAGTCCTTGCAGGCACAAGAAACACTTCTTTAGAATTGCTATGCATCAGAAGGCAAGAGCAGTATGATACCCAGAGAACTGTTCACCTGCAAAGTGCTATACAGACATTCCTCTTCAAGTTGGGGAAGTACTGGCCTTGTCTTACCGTTGGGAAAACAGAGGGTCATACACTTTGTCATAGGCAGAGCTGGGAATAGAACCCAGACCCTCCTGCTGTACCTACTGGAGATTCCACCATGCTTTTACCTGGGCAGAGCAGGACTTACCTTTCCCATGTCATTGCCCATGATGGTCCTAGGTTCTCCTTGGCAGCTCTGGAGGATGGTGCTTAATATTCCCATTTCGAATTTTAATTTTGGAAGTTTTATGCACCAAGTTTCTCACTCTCCTTGTCATGTTTTGTATCACACTCACCTGCTCTGCAGCCGAGTCCTGAGATCTGCTAGTGGGGGCTAGGAGCCCTAGCCACAGAAGAACAACCAGAGTCTGCATGATGGAACCTAGAAGGGCAGAACACAATAGAGCTGTTTGCCCTAGTCAGTCTGCCTACTCATTTGTTCCAGCTAGCTCCACCTAGCCGGAACTGCCTGTGCATCTAGTACATATCTCTGCAGCAGGACCTGCTGTGCACAGCTGATCAGTTGCAAATCCTCAGCCTGTGGCTTCTTCAGCTGGTTCAACGCTAGCTGCTTTGAGCTTCTTGAGAGTGTGGCATGCACATTTGTGGACACGTGGGCAAGTGTGCCTGTGCCCAAAAGCAGAGGTAGAGATGTGATGCAAATCACACTGGCTCTCAGACAAGACACCAAACTCCAAGGCCCTGAAAGGTACTAGATCAGATCAGTGCACAAGAGACTCTTCTTGCTGCTTTACATCCCGTGCACTCAAAAAGTCAATAGTCATACAAAAGCAGCAAGTGCAACAACGAGCACTGGATGAAATAAAATAGTCAATGGACTACTGTTGTTGTCCTGGACACGCACATACCCCCTGCCCAGCCGTCCAATTCACTTCCTAGCCTCAGTCTTGCTCACTGAGTAGCCCTATCCTTGGAGGATTACTGGCTGCATGAGCAACTTACTACCACTCTGGCTCCGTAGCTGATTAAATAGCAGCATTGATGGGCTCCAAATGGAGTCCCATGAACTCTTCCTACCCTAAATGCATATCATGGGGTAGAGGTTAAAGCAGAGAGGAGGTAAAGGACAGGACTGGGCTTACTCAGGATTCCTAATAGAAAAAAACCACCAAGCTCCCTAGGGCCACTAATCCTGTTCTTTTTCAGAAATTCAATGTTAACCTCTCCAGTGTCTGCATAAGAGGATTCTGTTCAATGATGTGTCTGGTCCAAAGGGTAGTGTTACCCAAACTTTCATCCTCAGTAAATTAGAGCTACTGCAGGGATGTCATGTCCCAGAGGTCAGATACCATGGGCTGGGTGAAAGCAGTGTTTATATAAATTCCAAAGAAATTAAAGGAAGGGCGCTTGTATTTAGCTAACCCCTGTGATCCCATGCAGCCAGAGGAGTAGGAGCCTGCACATGTGTTTCAGATTAAATGCAGCTCTAAAGCAAACATGGCTGTTGGTAGACTTGCAGACTCTGAAAACCACATGTCCACAATAACTACAATTCAGGGACCAGCCTGTTCAGGCAGAGGATTCCCCTACAAGAAAAAGCTCCCCCAGACCCTCTCTCTGGTAGCAGTTTTACTTTAGGAAACACTGTGCCTCTACAGCATCCTTTATTAGTCTCAAAGGTGCCACAAGTACTCCTGTTTTTTTTGCTATACAGACCAACACGGCTGCTGCTCTGAAACCTGCCAAAAGAGATTCCTCTGTAGCATTGTTTCCGTTTAGAGCAGACATGAAACTGGCTATGCAGTCCAATTTCGCAAGACTCATGGATTCTCTCCCTGCATCTATGCTCAGACACCACCCCCCACCCAGGAGAGCAGTATTCTGGATTTCTTTCAAGTGCAGAAAATATGCTCTGAGTGGAGCTGCTGTACTGGACCAAAGCAATGTTAGGTGGTGTGAGGGTGGATGTGACTCAGGGACTTTTCGTTCCTGGGAGAGTGAGCCTCATGGTGAGGATTTCTGAGTAGGCCTGCCTCCTGTGGAACACGTGAGCAGAGAGATTCTGGCTGGATACTGTCTGAGGATGCCTGCTGCAAGTAGATTCTTCACCTGGCTTTCCCATTATGCCTAGTGTGAGAGGTTTGCTCTGGGCTAGACATGAGATGTGGGTTTTCTATGAAATGTGGTCTTTTCTCTGAAAAAAGGCTCTACAACACTCTCTGCTCCCAACTGCGCTGTGCTCCTGGGAGCATGAGAATGGAGAGTGCATTCCCAGATTTTATCATCTTTGCCAAGATTGTCACCACCCTCATATTTCTCAGGCTTTGCCAAGAAGTGATTTCCATTTTAGAATGAGAGAGCCCCACTGAGCTTGAATGGGCCTGAACATCTGGATTCTATTTGTTCAGTTATGATGCACACAGCCAAAACTGCAGATAGAAAAAGTCATTGCTGGAGCAGAGCTGGGGTGATATCTAGCTTAACTTTAAAAATCTATAGTTGTGTTTAAAAAGAAAGGAAAAGATGTAGAGCACGCCGTCTATGATGTTAGACTCAGAAAGAGCAGGTTGGGAAACAAGCTGAGAAGATACTTTCAAAGCGTGAATTGTCCCATCCCTGGATCTCTGCAGCTCTGAAATAAAACACCATTCTCCCAGGCGAGAAAGTTCTGAAGGTCTCTAACTATTCTTAAGCACATTTGAGTGTGGGATATCTCACAGCCACCCCACCTATGAGGTCTGTTTCTCTCTATTGGGGGGTGTCTCAGAGCACCTCACCAAGAGGGTTTGACTCAGTTTTCTGCTAGACTCAGTTTCTATTGCAAAGAAAACTAACTGCAACGCAAGTGCTAATTGATGCAGAAGCGTAACCCCCTGTCCATCCATGCTTGATCCTCAGAGCCTGCAGGAGGGATCCTTGTTCCCAAGCACACTTCTGGCCCGCAGTCCCTCCAGGAGAAGCCTCATGACCCCATCTGGCGCCCAGGCCCTCTGGGAGAGTCCCCCATTTCCAGCCTACTCCTGTTTCCCCGGAAGGAATTCTTCACTCCCCAGGCCACACCATACCAAGGACCATCACTCCTATCTCCCAGGCCCTACAAGAGGGGCCCCCTCCCCTGGGCTCATTCCTGTGCCCTTCCCATCATTCTGGGTACTCCCATTGCTACTAGCTGTGGGCCAACAGGTCTGGAAGCAGGGTGAATTGCTCCTTACCTCGGACTCCTCTCAGCCAGTGCTGTCCTGTGTTACCACCCTTGAGAGTCTGGATAGCATGGATTTTATAACAGCCACATCTGCTTTCTTTGCTGCCTGCCAGCAGACTGCCCCCAAGCCCAGCCTTCTGCAGGCTTCAGGTTACACTTCCCAGGGCTCTCTTAAAGTGATCTGCTCTCATTTTTGATCCTGTGATTGTCACTGCATTGTGCTGACTTTAACCCTGCGCTTGATCCAGCTCCCAAAGCAAATGCCCATTATTTGAGAAACAGTCAGTGGTTAAAGCACAAGACTGAGAACCAAGTTCTCTGGCTTCTATTCTATGCTCTGTCACAAGCTCCTTGTGTGACTTTGGGCAAGTCAGCTCCCGTCTCAGTGCCCTGGCTTCGCCATCTGTAAAATGGGAGTATTCCTTCCGTACCTCAGGGAGTTATAAAATACTTGCTGATGGCTGTGTGGGAGCATCATTTGTACAGCAGCAACTTTAACATTTAACATAGCAAGAACCTCTACCCAGCAACAGGATCCAAATATTGATTTAAAGCAACTAAGGAGAAAGGACCCAGGATTGACTCTAGCCAAGATGCAGGGTCAGTATTAACAAAAATGACCTAATATGCTCAGTGAAGGAGAATTGGGATGGGACTGTGGCTGCATGCAGCTTGTCTAAACGAAAATGCTGAAAGTGTAGTGAAGGCAGCTGTACCAAACCCCACATTTGGGATTGTCCTGGAATCTATCCCTGCTGTGCTGCAGGCCTTACCCTCTAGGCAATGAGAAGCATAAAACTGATTTATTCATACATGCACTCATAGCCTGCAGGCCCTGTGATGAACTAGGAATGTTCATAATGTTTTCTCTGAATACTGTGTTGGTGCCTCAGTGTCCCCTAGGCAGTTCTTAAGTATCTGGCAGAGCAAAGGGCCAGTGCACCTAAATGCCTGACCCTCTGTCTCCTAGCAACTGGTGGCCTGGGCCCTCCCCTGCAAAGGTGCCAGCTGAAGGTGTTCGAGACAAAGAGGTCAGGTGACCTCCTGGCTCCGCCCGGAAGAGCTGAGCAGGACGAGGAGGGGTTTGTTAGTCTGGAGTTGGCTGGGGATGAGGCGTGAGGGCAGATGTGGGGATCTGGCTCTCTGCCCCCAAGAATGACCGGCGGAGGGGTCCAGTTCGCTGTATCTACAATGCCTGTTTTAGACCCTGTTCCTGTCATTGAATAAACCTCTGTGTTGCTGGCTGCTGAGATCCCGTCCGACTGCAAGTGGGGGCAGGACCCATCGGCTTCCCCATGACCCACCTGGGCGACTCGTGTGGGAAGCACACAGAGGGGCAGAGGATGCTGAATGCTCCAAGGAGAGACCCCAGGAGGTGAAGACATTGAGCTTCTTGCCCTGAACAATCTGCTCCAAGGAGAGGAGGCTCCCCAAAGTCCCTGACTGGCTTCGGGGGAGCGTTCCAAAGCATCGCCCGGTGACTCCATGACAGGCCCTCAGCTAATGGAAGAGGGGATGACTGGAGACCCACATGACCGCAAACCAGCATCTTTGTGAGCTGGAAAAGCAAATCATTCATTTGGTTTCTTGTGGGTCAGTGCTGCTTCATTGACCAATGGCCAAGCGGAAGAAAACAGTCTTCCTGAGCAGTAATAAGATGGACAGTTACAGCCTTATGTGGAAACTGCTTCTGACTTGTACTGTAAGCAGAATCTGTGAAATAAGCTTGTCCCTGTGACCCCTCTGCATTCACCCGAGGCTGTGATGCGGGTTGTTGGAGATTGCAGTTGTCATTTCCCAGTTTTCTCCATTCTCTTCTTAATGTATGTGTTAGTACTAAATATGCCCCTCGTGAAAGGCTTTGGCCTGTTCTTACTAAGCCTGTCAACACAAGAAAGTGGCACCAGTTTAACTATAGGTGTGATTTTTAACCCATGCAAGGCTGTGTGAACACACCTATTTGCTTTAGCTAAGT